>NC_041052.1:1787254-1987254 GCF_900634775.1 Gouania willdenowi
TATTGTTTTTTTAATGACTCATTATAAACATGAAGAAAGTTGTTGGTTTAAATCCACCTGTCATGTAACCGTATACAAGCCATTAATACTTAATAACACAACAATTACACAGTGAAACATGAAAACATGAATCATCACATTATCATCTCTGGAACGACATGGTTTAGATTCCAATGATTCCTCTGACAAATAATGACATCGTGTGTCTCAGTTACACAAACAGCTTTGTTTCTACATTGTTCTACACACTGTACACTGAGATTTCCATTGCACACATTAACAGTTATGTTATTATATTTATTGTTTTAAATTGATCATTATATTTTATATAAAGGGCCATGAATAACAAACCATTGTTCAATGAATCTATCAAATGAATTTATTTATTTATTTGAATAATATCCACTGTTATCCAGGAGCGTTTATTATTATTATTATTATTATTATAGTCATCTTAAAGATGGAAATCCTGGTTTTAATCACAAAATAATGGGTTCAAAATAACCAAAAAAATAACATTTTAAAAACCCCAAAAATGTATTAGAAGTAAAGATAAAGTGGTGAAAAGAGTTCAAAGTGTCAATATTGGAACAATTAGTTTAAACAGGCAAATAATGGACATGACAAATGGTGAATGTAGTTAAATTGGCAAAAATAATCATGAAATATGGTAAAAAGAGATTTAAAGGGACAATAATGGGTGAATATATGTGACATTAGGTGTAAAAGTTGTGGAAAGGGTTTAAAAGTGCTGAACATGTCTGGAAAGTGGAAAAAAATGTGTAGAAAAGACATTGAAATGTGATGTAAAAGTGTCAGAAATGGGAGAAATGTAGCAAAAATACATTAGAAATGATTGACATTGATATTGATATTGGATAGTGGTCCGATATCAGCAAAAATAAAAAAAAAAAATTATCAAATAAATAAATAAAAATAAATAAATAAAAAGAAGTATTAAATTAGCCTGTATCTAAAATCTCTGATATAATATACATTGTTTTTATTGGATTTATTCATTTATGTATTATCATTATTATTATTATTGTATTGTATTGATAATTATTATTATTATTGAATATTGAATCATGTTGGCCTGCATCGAAAATGTCTTGAACGTGGAAAAAATGAGCAGAAAAGTCATTGAAATGTGATGTAAAAGTGTCAGAAATTGGAGAAATGTAGCAAAAATACATTAAAATATGGCAAGAAAAAGTGATGAAAATAGGTTCAAACATGGACAGTTTGATGTAGTTGCAAAAAAATAGTAAAAAATAAGCAAAATTGGCTCAAATTGTTCAAAAAATGTTCTTAGTTTTTTCCTCCCAGTGTCTGGCGACCCCAAATGGGGGTCCTGACCCTAAGGTTAGAATTCCTGCCGGGCCTTGAGTTGAACGCCTGTGCTTTATTGTGTTATATTATAACTGTAATTAACTTGTAGACGTGCAGATCTAACCAGTCTAACTCCTGTCTCTGATCCACGCCCTCATTCAGCAGCAGTTAATCCTTCTGTTTTCTTTACTCCAGCTGAGAATGTGTGTGTGTGTGTGTGTGTGTGTGTACACACCCTCACTGGGAATGACTCTATCAGTGTGAAACAGCAGCACTGACGTTATATTCACATGTTTAAGGTTTTGTGTTTTTCTTTAAATAAATGAGTGACTTCTGATGAACAAATGGAAAGAAAAAGAAAAATGTGCTTTAAATAAACTGTACGTCTTTAACTGTAACTGTTTATAATAAAACAATGTTCATCATAAAACTATGTTTATAATAAAGCAATGAATGGAAGTCATGGTCAGTCAGTCTAGAAGTGACAATGATAATAAAACAGAGTTTATACAAAAGTGGAGCCAGAACGATGATTATTACAGTGAATAAATACATTATATTATTTTTACAATCTAATCTGAAATCTAAAAAATAAACATTACATTTTAGGTTTTTGTTGTTGTCTGTAATGTTTATGCAAGTACAATTTGTCCTGATTATCAGGATATAATAATAAATAAAGTTGATTGACACTGATATTGGATTTTGGTCAAAAATCATAAATAAATAATAATAAATAAATAAAAAAATAAAAATGAGTATTGAATTATATCACCTGCATCTAAAATATGCGATATATACATTGTTTTTATGTAGTGTTTAAATTATCTTTTTTTTTTTTTAATTATTATTATTATAATTACTATATATGTATTTTTATTGTAGAATTTTCATAAGTTTAAGGTTAAATTGTCGTGCCTGCTGTTGCTGAATATTGTTCTTTGTTTAAAAGTAAAATAAAATCACTTTATCAATCCGTTTCTAACATTCCATACTACAAAATAAAAGTTTGATCATATCAATATCAGGATTAATTAACTATTGATTACTTAACAACATCACCAGAAACAGGTCACCAAAAATAAACAAATAAAGAAATATGTTTTACCATAAGAATACAGTAAGTTACAGAAGTAAAATGTGTTCAGAATTAGCCTCAGCAAACATTATTATATTATTATTATTATATTATTATTATATCATTATTATATCATTATTATACCATTATTATACCATTAGGGCAGAGTCATTCAGTTTAAACAGAGCACAGTAACTACAGTAACTACAGTAACTACAGCAACTACAACAACCAGGGCAACTACAGCAACCACAAATACCACAGCAACCTGAGAACAAGGACTGTTTCCCACAGGGTTCAAGTTTCACATGCATTGTGGGGGGTGGGAGGTGGGGGTGGGGGGGCACACACACACACACACACACACACACACACACACACACACACACACACACACAGAGAAGAATGTTGTCAGAAATCCTTTTAAAGGTCATTGTTGCAGAGATTTAAAAGAGTGTCTATGGTTCCAGTGGGTCACATGACTGGGTCACATGACTGCCTGAGGACGCTCCATCATTGTGTCCACATGGTTCTCATGTCCCTCTGTCCTGTGACTCACATTCAGTCCTGGTAGTCTAGAGCTACTACTACTGACACCAGTGTCTTTGATCAATAATAAAGCACAACATTGATCATCACAGACGGAGGAATGTGTCAGTTAGTCGTCGTAAAGCTGCAGAAGACATTAATCTTTTATACTGTAGGTCTTTACACTAATGTAAACACACTCTTATTGACATTGTTGGAGAATTATCCTGCATTGCATTGTGGGATGTGAGTCCTGTAGACCAGTGGGAGGGCGTCGCCAGATGCCTTCAAGAATCTAATCTTTTTTTTTTACAATTTCAGCCCATTTTTGCCTTTTTTTTTACCCTTTTTCTGCAACTACACCAAACTTATAATATTTTTATCTATTTTCATCACATTTTCTTGCCATATTTTTGCTCCTTTTAATACATTTTTGCTACATTTCTCTCATTTCTGACACTTCTACATCACATTTCAATGACTTTTCTGCACGTTTCCCACTTTCTAGACATGTTCAGCATTTATAAACCCTTTCCACCACTTTTCCACCTAAAGTCACATGTTGAACCATTATTGTCACTTTTAATCACTTTTCACCAAATTTTATGCTTTTATTTTGCTAATTTAACCACATTCACCTTTTTCCATGCCCATTATTTGCCAGTTTAAACTAACTGTTCCTACTTTTTAAATTACATTACCCCAACACTCCCCCCTCACCCCTATATTTCTGCCACTTTTAACCCTTTTTTTTGTCAGTTTTTGCCCACACTAATTTGCAACTTTTACCCACATTCAGTGGTTTTTAAAATCAGATTTCACCACCTCTTACACCATTTTTAGTCACTTTGAACCCATTTTATTTTGATTTCCATCTTTAAGATGACTGTAATATTAATAATAAACATTCCTGGATAACAGTGGATATTATTCAGATGAATAAAAAAATGTGGTTATCACAGATTCATAGAACAATGGACCATCATTTTACTGACTTTATGGATGGACCCCAAAAATCTCTCAGGTACCTTTATTTTTGGGGGTCAAAGGTTGAGAACTCCTACTGTAGACGTACGTATAGAAGTGTTTTTACTTCGTTCTTACTGTGATTTCTTGTTTTTGCCCAAAAAATTCTGACAAAGTGACATTTCAAGAAAAATCACAGTAAGCTTTAAAGATCAATAAATCAAAGATTTTTTGATCTTTGATTTATTGTGTTGCTATGTCAAACAACGAGGACAGTGATTGGTTTGATTTCATTTTTTTCTTGTATTCCTTGTGATACTACTTCACTGCAAAAAATTCAAATCTTAAAACACAAAAAAAATTCCTCCATTATTGTTTTTCTGCAACATTTTTGGGGGTAAAACATGTTTACATGTTTTTGTCAAGCACGTAATCTTTGGTCTTTATCTAATTAAACATTATTGTCTCCTTATGTGAAATGCACAGCAGGGTGAAAAAGAGTCAAATAATAAGTCTGTATATGAAGAAGAGAAAACACAAGAGCTGCAGCTGAGTCAGGAATGTGTCTGGAGGTCCGAGTCAGAGGGAAGACGACACTCCATTTATTTTAAAAAGCCATGAGGACACAGAGGGGAGGAAAGACGTGTGTGTGTGTGTGTGTGTGTGTGTGAGAGGTGATTCCTGACGTGAAGTCTGAAGGTTGAGCTAACCTTGGTCTCAGATAAATTTAACCCAAGGAGAACAAAGAGAAAACACACAGTGCACGTTAGATATAAACACATTATTATTATTATTATTATTATTATTATGTCTAAAAAGCTCAAAACTAATCAGAAAAGACATAATCAGATAACTAATGACGTCAAATATAACTTTGTAAAGTAAATAAACGTTAAAAAGTCGTCATTCCCAATGACTGTTGAGTCTAACACCAGTTTACCCAGTACAGGGTTAGGATGATGAGTCGATCCCAGAGAACATAATATACATGATAACATCTACCATCTATGTTACAAAACAGCTTATCTAGATTAGGACCCCATGGTTCTGGAGCCTGTTGTGTCCCACCGAACGCCTGAGAAATGTTAGCAATGATGCTAACAAGGATGGCAAGGCTAACTGTGATAGCAAGGTTAACTGTGATACAAGGCCAACAGTGATAATCAGGCTAACTGTGATAGCATAGCTAACCACGATAGCGTTATTTTGTCTTTAATTACTGGTAAGCATTTGAATTTCAGATAAACTGGGATTTGCTGGAACAACCTCAGGTCAGATACAAAAACTGGAAGAAAAAAAGGGTCAAAGGTCAGGAAGTGATCAGAAACCCTCTGTGCTTGGAAAGTGTCGAACCTCCTTTAATCTGATTAAAAAAAGCTATTATTCATCATGTAAATAGAAAACGTGCCAACGTGACATAATAAACACATAATGATAAAAAAATTTGTTGTAAATTAGCTTTAAAAAGCATTTAACTGTATTAATCAGGGGATATTAGTGCTAAATTAAAACCATCAGTAGAACGACTGGTTCACCTCGTTTAAACAAAGGAAACAAAAAACAACAAGAGCAACTTTAAAAATACCATCAAACTCATGGAGAGAAAAGAGAAGAACGCCAACAAGCAGAGGGTGGACAGGACATGATGATAAGTGCCTGAGTGCTCACTGATAACACACACACACACACACACACACACACACACACACACCACACACACACACACACACACACACACACACACACACACACACACACACACACACACACACACACACACACACACACACACACACACACACACACACACACACACACACACAGAATTAGAGCCAACAGGCAGCAAATGCTTCACTAATCTGTCTTTGGCACATAAAATAAAGCCTGATCATTTACATTTTCTGTAAAAAAAAAAAAAAAAAACGACAACTCAAAGTCAATCATAAACAGACATAGAAAGTGGTCGCCATAGCAACGCAGCGTCATCTAAAGCGCAGGCAGCCATAGTAACGATAAGCAGACGTCCAGTGATAATAAACCTATCAGTGACTGAAAAGCTGTTCATATGTGGAGAAGATGTGGGATCACGTGCACACGTCTCACAGTCCAGACTGGAGGACTGAGGAAGACCAGATCTAGAACCTGAGCGCTAACGTTACTCACTATAATCCTAATTTCACCACATCATCATATGTTTTACACACAACTACAGTCTGAAACTCACATGTAGAGAAACAAAGGCTCATGGAAACATCTTTTTAATGCAAAGTTTCCTCAACACGGACATAAAAGCACGTGCACATGTTCGCTAACCCGTATTAGCAGCAACAATAGATGATTTCCTGCATTAAAGACCACCAAATGGCAACAATATTACAAAAAATCCTATTAATAATAGTATTAAACTGATTCAATCATGACTTTTTTCATGAAAAACAGTTTCCAAACTCTCATGTAATTATAAAGGCTCATTCTCAAAACATTTTCTATAACAAGAGTTCTCAACCTTGAGGTCAGGACCCCATTTGCGAGACACTGGGAGGGGGTCACCAGATGTCTTCAAGAAACTAGGAATATTTTCTGAAACAATCTTAGCCCATTTTTGCTTATTTTTACCCTTTTTCTGGAACTACACCAAACTTGCTATATTTTAATCTATTTTCATCACTTTTTCTTGGCATATTTTGCTCCTTTTAATGCATTTCTGACACTTCTACATCAAATTTCCATGATTTTCAAGACATTTCCAGCACTTATAAACCATTTCCACCTAATGTCACATATGTTGACCCATTATTGTCACTTTTTACCTCTTTTCACCATATTTCATGCTTATTTTTTGCCAATTTAACCACATTTACAATTTGTCATGGCCATTATTTGACAATTTAAACTAATTGTTCCTACTTTTGAAATTACATGAATTACCTCAACCCCCTCATTTCTGCCACTTTCTGTGTTTTTGTAAAAAAAAAAAAATCCTGATTGACCATTTTTGGGGTCCCCCGTCTCTAACATCTACAGTATATTTTGGGGGTCACAGTCTGAAAAGGTTGAGAATCACAGCTCTATGATACAGATGAAAGCAAACAGCAGATCTACTATAGACTTCTATCTAAAATCACACAGTGACGGAGGAATAAAGGCATGCACACAGATGGAGCACCACACTCATACAGTAATAACACTGGTAAATTCCTGAACGCGTGCAGCAGAAGACACATCATCTTTGGCAGCAGTGGAAAATCATAAAGCTGCTGCACACGAATGCAGGCATCATACTGTAGATCAATAAATTCAAGGTTATTTGATGGGGAAAAAAAGATGGAAAATTGGTGCTGAAAAGTTTGTTTTTATCTCCTTTGTAAACACGATTATTAACATTGTTGAAATGTTTCCAATAATGTTAATAATTAAGTTGGAGACAAAAACAAACTTTGGAGCAACAATTTCAACTGTTCTGGGCAAATAATATTTAATTAATAGATCTATGAGGCTTACACAGCTGCATTAACATGAACGACCAACAACCATAAATCATCTGAAGGCAAAGCAAAGCGTTTAGAGGAACAGGACAGATGGAGCAGGAGGAATGCCTCGTCCAGCTGAGGCTGTGATTCAAAAGCATGTCTCACACACACGAAGCTGTGCTGAGAAAAAACCACATCCTCTGATTGAAACACGTACAGTAAGAGCTGAGGCTGTGGAGGAGACTTTAAGTTCATCTTTCCATCCACACCAGTGATGTAGGGAGAAACTCCTGCTGATTGGATGTCGTGACACAGCGTCACTCGAAACCGTAGAGATTTACCGAATTTTTACTTTTTGGTTGCGAAAACAAAAATGAAAAAACCAAGCCTGAAAACAAACACCAAAATAAATGATTGTGCAAATATTTATTCCCATTGCATCTATGGCTCTGAATACGTACTAACCTGCACTAAAATAAAACACTATAATAACAATAACTGTATTCTCAAGGTGAATACGTATTTGGCAATTATGAAAAAGTTGGCAAACATAATGTTGTTTTTTATAATAATTAAATTCAAAATAATAATGCAAGAAAAACAGCAGACTGACCTTGACCTTAAATTTGACCTTGAGCGAAGGTCACACATTAAAAGGAAATGTTGTTCAATGGTACCAGTGTTTCTCAATGTGTGGCCAAGTTATAGGGAAGAAGTATTTTTTTGTTTGTTTTTTTTGTGACGTCTTGAACTTTAACCTCAACCGATCTTTTCACTGGTCGGTCGTAAAGCTTTGGTCCATTTAAATAAAATACTCTACTTTTCATAAATGTTAGCATCAAACTTATACGATAAATGTTCGCAGAGATATGAAACATTTTGTTTTTTTACACTTGAAACAACCTTGATCTTTTGGCTCCAAAAAAGGTCGACTGCACATTCTTGACATTGTCCCTATGAGATGAACGCACCTCAACCGTCCCATGATTCATTGGGAGCTGAATAAAAAATGATCCTGGGACCGACTTCAAGCCAAAAATCAAACATCCCCTTTTCAAAATAAAAGCATCTCTTCATGTCTTCCATTAGTTTTTTTTAACTCTTGTAAATCCGGCTCTTATTTTGAAATTAACAGGAAGTTTAGTCAGTAGACCAATGGAGGGTCTTTGGAAATGTGTGAAATGTGTGAATGAAATGTGTCTACGTGAGTTTCATGGATCAAACGAGCACATGTTGATATTCTACTTGGTCACTTTCTCACTTTAAATGTTTTCAGAACTTTCAAAGTAAAGGTGGAGAATCAACAGAGATGTTTAGCCTCAGTGTGAACAAGGTTTTTAACGCTGGAGGTTCCAGATGCATCTTGGGAAAGTTGGAGGTATACTTCAACACAGACTAGCACACATCAGTGATTGATGGAGGTCAAAGGTCAGCTGCTGGCTAACGTTAGCTAGGTATCTGTTGGTTTATTCTGAAACATTAACGGCAGAGCCTGAAGAAGACAGAAAGGAACAACTGAGAATAAACGACACGCGAACAAATCAGAGCTGACAGGAGAGGACACGCTGAGACATGAGGTGGAGGGAGTCACACAGAGGAGCAGCCGCTGGCAATGACTTTATTTGGACGTGTGTGCACGTGCACATGCACGTCTTTACTGTTTTGCAATTTTTCTTGTTTTTCACTTAATATACTGAATCAGCATTAAGTGAATTACACCAGTATTCAGGGTTTAAAAGTGTCTGTGACACAACAAACCATTGGAAAATAAAATACAACCATTTTAAAAAGTAGAATAATATAGTAAATAATAATAATAGTGTCCTGAGGGAACATCATCAACAACAATGGTGCAAAATCCAAAAGCAATGCAAAACAGTGTCATCAAAAGTTCAAATAAAATATAAAAGTTTCAGTGCCAGGACATTTCTATTTCCTGTTTGGTTTTACACAATTAAATAAATTAGAACATTACTACATAATCAAAAAGGCAATGCAATGACGGAGGTAAAATATCACCCAGCCCTAATAAATACTATTTTGTTAAAACAAAAAATATTTAAAAAATCATTTTTAATATTTTACTATTAATAAACATTTCTGGCGACTCCACATGGGGTCACGACCCCAAGGTTGGAAAAACCCTGGTTTAGAAGATAAACAAATACAGCAACAATTTACCCAGATATCTAACAACAACAGCCACCAAGTAGGGATGCACGATTATGGCCAAAAATGATAATCACGATTATTATGATCAATATTGTAATCACGATTATAATCACAATTGTTTATTATGTTAAGAAAAAAACTGTATTTCTTTTGGACTACTTTAAAAAAACAACAACAATACATGAACAGTTTACAGTGCACAATACAATTTAATATAGGAAAAATAAATGAACCAAAAAAAAAGTTATAAAGCCAATAATTTAAAATGTACCAAGGTTTAAGTGAATAAATAAATTATCATGAAATGCAACTTATTGGAAACAATTACAGCTTACATAAATCCACCAAATGACTCAACGCTGTCGCTGACTAATGGTTGACAAAGTGCCTGATTAGAAATGCAGCAGAGCTCATTATTTTAAATGTAAATATTGCAGACGTTAATTTCATCGTGGCAACCAAAATCGTTATTATGATTCAAATTTGATTAATTGTGCAGCCCTACCACCTAGCAATAAATCCATATCGCCCAGCCCTAGGAACACGTACCCCTGTTTGGGAACCACTGATCACCAGGAAACAGAAGATACAGATACAGAGAGATAGAGTATTTACCAGATTCCCTCTGTGTTCTTCAGTGAGCTGGTGGAGCGTGAGCGCGGTTTGAGAATAATACTCATCATGCTCCGTTTGGTTCGTCCACATCTAAACACACACACACACACATGCACACACGCGTACCACCTGACGCAGCCCCCCCTCCTCCCCCCAGTCCTCTCTACTCTCAAGTAGATCCAGTGGAGAGAGAGAGAGGAGGTAGTTTGTTATTGGAGCTCCTCACACACACACACACACACACACACACACACACACACACACACACACACACACACACACACACACACACACACACACACACACACACACACACACACACAGATCTTAATCCTCTCAGCCGTTCCTTCCCATCCAGTCTCTGATCCATTCCAGTCCTAGTTTCTTGTGCTTCTGTCCAGCCAGTAACATGGTTCTGTCTGAAGTGGGCTTGGCTGTTTTACTAGTAGTAATTCCTTAAAGGGGTGGGGCTTAGGCTGCATTCCTGAGCCAATCCAGAGCATGCAAACTTTAAGGAAACATAGAAGCAGACGTGATTCTACATTACAGGGGTGTCAAACTCATTTTTAGTTCAGGGGCCAAATACAGACCAGTTTGACCTCAAGTGGGCCACAGACTTTAGGTAGAAAAAGGCCCTAATTTGAACTTCCACATACAAAATGATATCATATGTGAGTATATATCAGCCCCTGCATCATCTTCACTTAAATTTCCCTGATTTTAAGAATTTGAAGTAACTTTGTGGAACAATTAGAGGAAAATTTGCCAGATTTTAGAAAAATTGAGAGTTCTTTCAACAATTTGAGATTAAAAACAGGAAAACTGAGCTCTGCAAAAAGTGTTAATTTTAATAGATTTCAAGTATTTTGAGAGGCTGAGATATCTACAACTGAATTAGTTGCTGATTTACAAAATGTTTCATGTTTTTCTATCAGTTTTACTTTTTTGAGTGGACCAAATTTGATGCTCTTAAGGGCCGGATTTGGCCCCCGGGCCTTGAGTTTGACACGTGTTCTACAGCTTTCAACACTGAATGTCTGGTGTTTATAATTTAAGGATTTCAAACCTGAATGAAAGTACGTGACGATGACTCACAGCATGTGTTTAATATCTGTGACCAAGTCTTTAAAGGTCAGGATTAACAGTGGGTCAGTCAAACGTGTTAAACAGAAAATACCCTGGTTAATATTCTACTGGGTCACATTCTCACTTAAAATGCTTTCAGAACTTTCAAAGCCAAAGAATTGTGGACAACATGACAGAAATGTTAATTCTCGTACAAAATACGACGCGATGCGACAGAAATGTAAAAAGCTAGATTTCCATTTCAGAACTAAACCCTCACCGACATGTTTTGGGACAATATCCTACATTTCAGGTCATTTTCCATGATAAAACACGTTTTTCATGTTGTACCTGTGCAGCTTAAGTGTTAAGTTAATAACTTAAAATGCTTTTGAAACGATGAGTCACAATAATTCTCCCCCATTTAGCAGAAAAAGATTTCTTTGACAGAACGACATCACTGATCTCTGACTCACACTTTTCAAAGTAAAGCAAAATCATCTACTCGTAGAATTTTTTTGTGACTAACAGTATTAGCTGAACTACTGCAAATGAAGTAGGAGGGATTAGAACCAAATCCAGCACCCTGATTGGTTGGAATATCTTTGAAAGCCAATAGCCAGACTGAATGTACCTCTCCCCACCCCCTTATTAGCATATGATGCTAACTAGTGACACTTTTTTAATGAAATTTAAAACGTAGGAACAATTAATCAGTTTCATCTGGCAAATAATGGGCATGACAAATGGTGATTATGGTGGAACTAGCAAAAAATAAGTAGAGGTTAAAAGTTACAATAATGAGTCAACATATGCAACAGAAATGGATTAAAAGTTGCAAATTAAAGTGGCCAAAAACGAACAGAAAAAGCGTTCAAAGTGTCAATATTGGCTTAAAAGAAGGAATATATTTTTTTAAATTGGCAAATAATGGGCATGAAAAATCATGAATGTGGTGAAATTGGAAAGAATATGCATGAAATATGAGGTTAAAAGTGACAATAATGGGTCAAAATATGTGACATTTGGTGGAAAAGTAGTGGAAAAGGGTTTATAAGTGCTGAAAATGTCTTAGAAGTAAAGAAAACGTGCAGAAAAGTTATTGAAATGAGATGTAGAAGTGTCAGAAATGGGAGTAATGTAGCAAAAATACATTAAAAGGAGGAAAAATAGGGCAAGAAAAAGTGATGAAAATAGGTTAAAATATGGAAAGTTTGGTGTAGTTGTAGAAAAAGGGTAAAAATACGCAAAAATGGGCTCAAATTGTTCATTGTTGGATTTTAAAAGCTACAAAAACAATGGCACAAGGATTCAAAGTGTCAATATTGGCTTAAAAGTGGCAGAAATTGGGCTAATGTCACTTAAAAAGTATGAACAGTTAGTTTAAACTGGCAAATAATGGGCAGGAAAAAGTGGTGAAAAGTGGTGGAAAGGGTTTATAAGTGCTGAAAATGTCTTGAAAGTAAAGAAAATGTGCAGAAAAAGAATTGAAATTTAATGAAGTGGTAGAAATTGGAGAAATGTAGCAAAAATGCATTAAAAGGAGCAAAAATATGGCAAGAAAAAGTGATGAAAATAGGTTAAAATATGTCAAGTTTGGTTTGAATGGAAAAAAATTGTAAAAATAAGGGCTTAAATTCATGTCGCTCTGCTTCCACCTAGTGGATAAAAAGGTAAATAAACGCTTTATGTTTTTTTTTACAGCCTGAGATGAGAAGAAAATTATTGACGAAGCATTGATTCCTTTTTGTCCTTTTGTCAGAACTACAGTGAGCTTTGGTTTAAAGAACAAATGGAAACAGATGGTCTATCGACACCTTTAAAGCTTTATATATAAGAATATATTTAACACACACACACACACACACACTAACATGTGCATTAGGAGCAAAGTGGGATGTGAGCGTTAATGGATGAGAGTGCTCTGCTGATTGGCTGCTGATCACCTCCTCCATCCTCTGAACCATGAGCAGATGAAGAACGCTTTTCTTTTTCAATCAATTACACAACCTCGCTGCTTTTAAATCATGTCGTGGAAAAGTAGATTTCTGTTATGTGACAATATGTACCAGCTCAGATATTTTCATACTCATATTTTTCATTTGAACGTATAGAATACAGTTGTTAGATAATGTATATGTGGTTTTATTTTGAAAAAGAATAATAATTATTCCTTTTCCTGTGATATTATTGTCACTATTGTCTTGTATACCATTGTATATTTGTATTATTTCTGTATAAATTCTTATATTACTGGAGTTTTTCTACTTTTATTCTTTTATACTATAAATATATACTCATTTATTATTCTTTTACTGTATTTATTCTTTGAAGGCTTAACAGGGAACTTGGGGACGTTATTTTTGTCATGTATATGTTCATCCACATAACGCCACATAAAAACCCTTGAATTATTATTTTTTTTTATAACTGTGCAAAATAATAAATACATAAATAAATGTTTTTTTTTTAAAACTAAAAATATAAAAATTTAATTTTAGACATATAAGACGACCCCATTTAATTTCCAATCGACCCCACATGAGGTCTCGAGCCCAAGGTGAAAATCCTTGAATTATGTATTGTTTTTTTATAACTGTGAAAAATAATAATAAATACTTTGTTTTTAAACAAAAAATATAAAAATGTAATTCTAATCAGTAATTTTTAATATTTTATTATTACTAGACATTTCAGGCAACCCCATTTTAAGTCCAGGTGACCCCACATGGGGTCACGACACCAAGGTTTAAAAAAACCTGGTTTAGAAGAAGAACAAATACAGCAATAATTTCCTCAAATCTCAAACAACAACAGCCTCCAAGCAACGGGCGTTTACACTGTGTGCAGGTCAACTATTCATCAGCTAATGTTCTGATAAGAGACGACCGCGCTTTGTGTGCACACACACACACACACACACACACACACACACACACACACACACACACACACACACACACACACACACTGTTATTATTACATCGAAACACAAACACAAGGACAGGCTTTTACTTTCACTACTGTCAGGTTTAAACGCTCCAAAGTTTTTCTGACATTAACTCGACCCCAAAGCATTGATTTCATGCACGACTGCAGAAACTGAAGAACCAAACGCGTCCTGATCCAAGTTCAGCTTAATTCCCTAAACCATCCATACCATCTCCTGCCCCGAGGCTTGATGTCGATGGGTTTGTGGGTGGCGTAGGGCGAGCCGTTGGAGCAGGCGTGGCGGTAACGGGCTATCCTCTCCAACGAAAAACAGTCCGAGGTCACAGGTAAACTCATCCTGACCTTAAATAAGTCCTTTACCAACAGAGAGGGAGAGGAAAGGTGGATGGACCAGCCTGACAGCGCCGACTGAGGGAAAAGGAGGAGGAAAAGGAGCGGGAGGAGGAGCACAGGATCAATCAGATCCTTTATCTGAATAAAGGATGGACAGTGGGACAGTGGAAGGGTTTAAAAAGCTTTCTGTGCTTTGTTTTCACCTTTGATCTTTATAGAAAATATTAGGCTGCAAATCAACATTCTGTCATTAAAGCTAAAGTGTTCAAACAAGAAATAATAACTAGAACTGCAAGCAGTTATTAAAGGGGGCCAAGCCTTCCCGCGTGACTCAACCCCCAGGTTTTACAGCCGTTTACACCCATGAGAGCGTCACCTAGTGGCACAATTTTTGGTATGGGTGGTCTGTGTGCTCTTCTATATCTACCCTGTAAATTTCACAGCCCTCAACACAACACTTCAGCTGGAATAAATGTTTGTTGTTTATGTTGTAATAAGCCACGCCCACTTTGACCAATCGCGATTAACTTCGAAATACGGCCTCAGGAGCGACCCAAGGTCATACCCACCAAGTTTGGTAAAAATCGGTCATGCCATTTAAAGATATCGCGGAACATGGCGTTTTCCTAACGCTTGTAAGTGAAATCTGTGAAAATGATAAAGCAAACTTTTAATTTGAAATGCCTTCATTGATAAACAATGTTCCAGGTTGATTTGATCAGATCATTGATCAGATCATTGATCAGATCATTGATCAAATTATTGCAGTGTGAGGATCGGATACATTTTTCTGTCTGAAACACAGTTAAAATCTCTCTTTTTTCCTCTTCATATTAACAATAGTTTAACGTTTGTGTGGAAAGCCTGATTTTATTAATTTCTTACTTTCAGACATGATCAGCATGCATTAGTCATCATCATCATCATCAATGTTTCACTTGTTATTTACTCTGTAGTGGAACAAACAGTGGCTTTACGTTGTACACAGTGTTAAAATAGTTTGACGTCTGTCAGAGTTTCATTGTAACGAGCAGCAGCAGCCGAGCCGCGCGCACACAGCTGATCAGCTCTGCGACGCACAGGTAAAATATAATGAAATGTGACATTTTGTCCCTGTTAAATGTGAACATATTAGTAACGCTGATGGTCAATCCTCTGACGTGCTTGTGTGACTCCTCCCACCCCCGTGACAGCGCAACAGTGTTAGTTTGATTAGATTCTTTCTGAGTCTCTTCTGCAATATTATGAGTGGGTGTGGCTTAAATTGTAACTAAGTCCATATTTCTAGTGTAATATAATGTTTCACCTTATGAGGGCGCTGCACTTATTCCAGGGTTAGAAGAACGTAAGAGGAAAAGAACTTAAGCAGACAGAAGAATGCCCGTAAAGCCAGATTTCAATGGGAACGCCCACATTTCAGGGCTGCTCCACCCACAGTGCGTAACTGTTGTTTTTCATATTATTCTGAGAAGTTGTCTCAGTCTTTTATACATTTTAAATCAAGCATTTTAATATTAATAGTTCTACATTGTTTTTAAACATCTTTATATTTCAAAGGCTATTCTCAAAGGGGGGCAGAAACAGAAACACACGCTGTGACTGTAAACAGTGGATGGCACTGACAACGCAGAACTGACGCAGATTCACAGACAAACCAATAGAAATGTAACAACATTTTACGGCACAAAATAAAAGTGTGTGTGTGTGTGTGTGTGTGTGTGTGTGTGTGTGTGTGTGTGTGTGTGTGTGTGTGTGTGTGTGTGTGTGTGTGTGTGTGTGTGAATCTGAGCAAAACTATGTTGAGTTTGTCTAAAAAATAAATGCATGCCACGGACGATCCATAAACACACTTTACACAATTAAAGATTTACACATGATAATTCATAATAAATACACACAAATTATTAAAAAAAACATGTAAAAAATTGTGGACAAATTAGTTATTTTTTTGACAAATCTCCCTATACAGGAAGGGGAGGGGCCTTCAGACACTGAGCGACACAGAGACAGACAGGGAACAGGGACATACACACACAGAGACAGACAGGGAACAGGGACATACATACACAGAGACAGACAGGGACATACACACAGAGACAGACAGGAAACAGGGACATACACACACAGAGACAGACAGGGAACAGGGACACACACAGAGACAGACAGGGAACAGGGACACACACAGAGACAGACAGGGAACAGGGACATACACACAGAGACAGACAGGGAACAGGGACATACACACACAGAGACAGACAGGGAACAGGGACATACACACACAGAGACAGACAGGGAACAGGGACATACACACACAGAGACAGACAGGGAACACGGACATACACACACAGAGACAGACAGGGAACAGGGACATACACACACAGAGACAGACAGGGAACAGGGACATACACACACAGAGACAGACAGGGAAAAGGGACACACACACACAGAGACAGACAGGGATAAACAGAGACAGAGAGGTAGACACACACTATAATAATCACACTCCTGTGCACACCTACACCTGTGCTCAGATGCTCAATAAACCCCACATAGACACACCTGAACACACTGAGCTGAGGAGAAAAATACAGAAAGCCTCACAAAAACCTGAATAATTCTCTTTTGTGTGATGTTTACCACAATGTCGTCTGGTTTATTTTTCCCCCCTGAATAACTCTGGCGCCCCCCAGAGGAGGCCGGCCCCACACTTTCAAAAGCCCTGATCTAAAGGTTAAAAAAACGCAGCTTATCTCCATTAATACAGCTAATACATATTCTCAGTGGTCATAAACAGGCTGAATCCAATGATTAGATATTAAATATCAGATATTGATACGATATCAGCAGACAAAACTAGTATTGGATTATACATCGGCCTGCATTTAAATTAACAAGATGTGTTATTTTTTATTGGATTTTATTGAGTTCATTTTTCAGGGTATTGTAATTTTTTTATTTTATTTTATTCACTCATTATTTATTAATTTATTTTTTATTTGGCAATCTCTGGGAATCATACATGATGACACAATTCATGACAGATGACGTAGATGATTTACCTGAAAATTTGTTGTGAATACAGTGGAACATCATCTTAATTTCTTATTTTTTTACTATTCAATCTCAATATCATAAATATCATTTTCAACAAACCTAAAACATTACATTTTAGGTTGTTTTTGTTTGTCTTTATTTTTATTTGATTTTCTAAAATCTATTTATCATTATTACATTTTCATTAATTTTATTAAATTGTAGAATATTCTTCTGTTTAATGTTTAAATGTAACACAGTGGTTAATAATAAATAGCTTCTTTTTTCTCATACATAATGTTGCTGACTATTGAAAACATTCCACACTACAAAAAATAAATTTAGATTCATGCTCGTATCGGTATCGGATCAGAAGTTTAAACGATATATTAGGACAGCAGTGGCAACAATAATCACACATTGTGTACAGCAACATAATTGGTCTCTTTTTACAAACTGTCGAACAACAAAATCTAGTTTTAATTTAATAAAATCACACAAACTTAATGAAACCCAACAGTGAGTAGGATGAAATAATACCCTGTGTAGCCACTAGAGGGCAGCAGAGAGCTTTAAAACAGTAGCTTTAAAATCACCCAAACATTTCTGCTTCTCTTCCTCATTTATACTTTTCCTTAAAAATCATCAGAAGAACATTTCGTTTTCTGATGTGTTTGTATGGAGGACCAAAAATAAATGAATAACTAAATAAACATGGAAAAATAACAAAAACAAATAACAAATAAATGGAAAACAGTGGAAAAATGCAAAAACTATCTAGGACAGCCGCCCTCATTTACAGATACATATTTTTGCAACCCAAACCTGCCAAAATTTAAACAACAGAATATAAGTATATTAAAAAAAAAATGTTATATGTATAAAATAAACTAAATGAATCAAAGTAAAAACTAATAAATAAAATAAAAAATAAATTATATTTGTATTTTCTTTTTTATTTCCACTTTTATTTATCAATCTATATTTCATTTTTGGACAGTATATATATATATATATATATATATATATATATATATATATATATATATATATATATATATACTAATTAGTTTTTTTTTTTTTTTTTTTTGCATTTTAAAATTTTCCTTCTTGTTATTTATTTCTGTTTTCCTGTCTGTCATATCTCCTACCACACACACACACACACACACACTTAGACACACACCTTTAACAACACACAGCAGCTGTTGTGAGTGTGCCACACACACACTTAGACACACACACACACACTTAGACACACACACACACACACACACACACACACACACACACACACACACACACACACACACACACTGTCAGTTACATGCTGAGAGGCTCCAGGGGACGTTGGTGCTGTCGTCACTCAGCGTCCCCACAGGGCACAAACCCACAGAACCTGAACACCTGGATTTAAAATGCCTACACAACCACACGCACACACACATGCACACACACACTGCATTGCTGTTCACTGAGCTGCAAACACAAAGAGTTCAATCAAAGCCAACGTTAACACACGTTGAATGTTGTGTTTTCCTGACACAAAAGAAGCAAAAAGTGAATCAAGCAGAAAACACTTCCTCAGAGGCTCTTTGATCAGATCCCACTGTGGGTCTGATGGTCAGAGTGAGTCTGAAACAGAAACACTGGGATCATCAGCATACACACACACAATGGTTTAATTTATTATTATTTTAGAGTTAAACATGTTTTACATTTCTTCTATTAGTGATGCACAATATTATCAGCACGTTATTGGCTTTGAAATTAAGTATCAGACAGTGGATATAATGGTTTTGCTTCCATCATATACGTAGATGCTAATGGAGAGAAAAAAATAAATATAAAAGAGCAATTTTGTCTTGGTGGTGATTACAGTGTATAAGAAAAAATTAAATTAAATAAAAAGATACATTTTCGAAATTAAAAATTAAAGTTTGTGGAAAAAAATATATAATATTTTAAAAAGATGCATTTTTAAATGTTTTTTGTGGTTTTAAAGTCTGTAAATAAATACATAAAAAAATAGCATTTTAATTTTTACAGTTTGTAAAAATAAATTTAAATTAAAAAAAAGTGCGATAAATACAGAAATGCACATTATTAATACAGCGGTGGAATGTGTTGCAATATACGCCCAGAAAGTCCCTCCCCCTAGCACGGGTTAATGAATTAATGAATGAACGAACACACGAAGAATTAAAAGAATAAATAAATGAATGAATGAATGAATGCATAAATGAATAAATGCATAAATGAATGAATAAATGATTGAATGAACGTCACGGTAAAGTGTGTGCACTCAGGAAAACTGGTTACTGATCCAATATTTAGTTTTCTAAGCACTCCAGGAACTATTTGACTCAAACAACATGCTAGAGACACAACAATAACTCACTGTTTATATTATATCTCGGTTGTCATGGTAACGCTGACGTCAAAACCTCCATACCGACCGTGGCACGGTGCCAGTGGAGCGCAGCAGAAACTCATTGTGTCTACGTCATGAAAGCAAAGCATGAAGCTGCATGAAGGAGCAGGTACAGAATAAGTAGAATCAATGCACGTGTGTTGGAAGTGTGTGAATCTGCAACAAAGAGACGTGAACACATGAATATTCATGACTCGTGGCTGTGATGTCACAGATCTCAGCTCTCAGTTCTCAGCTCCTTACGCGCGTCAAGCAGGAGATCCTTCACCTCGGCTCCACTCGCTCTTCCTTCCTGCCTTCCTTCACAGTCCATCCATGTTTATACCTTGGTTGTCATGGCAACCAGGCAGAACGTGAAAGGCGGGACAGGTAGGTCCTCACAGCCAATCAGCATTCAGTTGCTAAGGACACGGAGGCAGATGGAGTCAAAATGAGATGAGTTTAACACACCTGATCAAAGGGATCCACCTGATCAAAGGGATGGTGGTAAAACATGTGACTTGGACTCATGTGAACACATGAGTAATGAACATCTCACACACTTCATGTATAACAGAAGCTGACTCAGAGGATTTATCCTGACTGAACGTTCTGTGACTCAGCAGCACAAAGAGAAAAGGAAGCTCCTTTAAACAGGATTTTGTGATGATACGACAACACCGTGGTCAGCGTGTGGCGTCTGGATACAGACACGGAGCGGAACAGCTGTGTTTCAACACATCTGAGCCATAAAGCCTGTCCTAAGCAGAGGTTGAGACAGAGCGAAAACAATAAAACTCTCTCAGTGTGATTTATGTTTCTGTGTCAAGCCAATGCTGTAGCTCTCTGTAGCTACTGTGCCTCCAAACAATTCAAACTATGCATCAGAAAAATAAATTCAGCTTCAGAATCAGTCCTAAAATGTAGGCGTGAAAAGTCAAATCTGGCCTTAGGCGCCATCTCCTGTTTACCTAAAGAGTAACTAAACCCCTGCTTTCTGCTGACCTGCCACTAGGGGGGAAATTAAAAAAAATGCCTTGAATATGGGCGGGGCTCCTGAAGCAGTAAGACGTGCTACAGTGACATCTGTGATCAACAACTACAATCACATGCACACAGAATCAAATAATGTCTGAGTCAGCGGTTTGTTGTGAGGAGTCCCTCTAGGCTTCGTTTTGGGTCCTGTCCTATTTTAGCTGTATTTGAACCCCTTGGGAAAGATCGTCCAAAGGTTTCATGATGTTTCTTACCACTTCTTTGCTGATGATATCCAGCTTTACTGCTCCTTTAAGCCGTCTGTGATCCAGAAGCTAAACTCCTTGCTCCACTGTTTAGTGGAAATAAAACAATGGCTAACTCTCTGCAGCTCAATGCAGACAAAACAGAAACTCTGATTATTGCCCCTGATGACTCAATTCCAGGGATTAAACACTACTTGGGTGACTTAGGCGTGTCTGCTAAACCAAGATGTAGAAACTTGGGTGTTATCTTTGACAAAGACTTTGACAAAGCCTTTTATAATGTGTGTACCTTTTTCATTCTAAATGGTGTATTTTACGGAGCCCTTAAAGGGACATGGATATATCTATATCTATATATATATCTATATATATATATATATGTATTTATTGCATGCTCACGTAAAGGTTCCACGCTTTAAGTGAGCGCGTGAAACTAATAAGTGAGCGCGTAAAAGTAGTTCTAAGGGAGCACGTAATAGTTTTAAGCACGTACGTAAAATGTTTTACGTGCGCACTTATAAACGTCATTCGTCAGGCTGCATGCTCTGCTCGTAAAGAGTTAATCATGTTAGACGATCTCGTAAAGCGGTAAGGGTTACGGTTAGCAACTACATTTACGTGCTCCCTTACACAATACCAGTATTACGTGAGCGCGCAATAAAAAAAACTATCCGTGTCCCTTTAGGGGTTCCGTCGTATTTGGTGTACTTGTTGATTTTAAGCTGTGTTGTGCAGCACTTTGTGGCGTTTTAGTCTGTGAAAGGTGCTATACAAATAAATGTTACTTACTGACTTACAGAACCCTACAGACACCACAGCACCACCTCACACACACACACACACACATAAACCAGGAAGACGCACACACAGCGACAAGAATTACATGCACGTTCTCACACACACAGAGACAGACGGGAATACACACATGATGTGTCTGTACATACACACATAGCTTGATGAACACAATGATTAGACCAGAATCTGCACAGTCAAAAACATCACAGCTGCAGAAAGGACGTCCTCTTTAAAACTGTCAATCAATGCTCACTGAGGGCTGTGATTGGAGGAAACCCTCCTCCCTCCTTTTATAGGAGGGGCGGGGCTAACAGTGACAGTGATGGTCACAATAATCTGTCTCAGCCAATCGCAAAATTCAATTGTAATGTCAGCGTTCAACCCATAGAGGGCAGTAACTGTGACATTTTACAACTAAATACACAAAGTAAAAATACTCTGACTAAAATGTTAACAGTTGGACGAGGATCAATCAACAGCAATACTTAATATTTAAATACATAGAGTATGTATTCAGAAGAAAGGGTTTAGTTATTCTTTGCAAACAGGAGAATATGAGTTTTTATGAACATGTAAAGCTGCAGCTGTGTAGTTTTAGTAAACACTGCAGTACTATGTGAGCATCTCTGGACCACATGGAACACATGGTGGAGCTAATAGGTTTAAGATGGTGATGTCACAGTTAATCCCACAGTAAAACCGTGATGATATCACATCGCTGCAGCGTGTGTGTGTGTGTGTGTGTGTGTGTATGAGCTGAGGGGATGGGATTCCCTGCAGAGGATCCCTTTCACAGGTGATCCAGGTTAAGATGTTCCTCATAACACACCCACGTCCTAGAGGGAGGGTGTCTTTATAATAGAATGCAGACCTCACATACGCACTTCCTTTATTACAGAAACAATATTAAGCTGCAGACTGAAGGGCAGCGTGGGAACAGGACGAGGAAAAAGACCTAAATCCTCCTGTAGTTTGTGTGTTCATTCATTCACCATCACTGTCTGGTTTATTTACATCATAGTGGCCAAAAGGGAAGCGGAACATTCACATATTCCTGGTTGTGCAGTAGGAGCTTCCTGTGAGGATGAAACGTGAGTTATTATTATTGACGTGTGTGCATGTTTCCTCTCCTTCTTTTCCACGCCAACATTTTTTAGTTTTTTCTTCCCAAAGATAATCCAGCATTAGTCTGAAATCCTCAGAGGAATAATGTTCTCACATGTGTGCGTAAGTAAGGGGACTCCCTGGTTCAGCCTGAGTGCTAATCTGTGTGTGTGTGTGTGTGTGTGTGTGTGTGTGTGTGTGTGTGTGTGTGTGTGTGTGTGTGTGTGTGTGTGTGTGTGCGTGTGTGTGTGTGTGTGTGTGTGTGTGTGTATGTGTGTGTGTGAAGCACTGTCGTCATCAAAGAAAGCCTGATAAGCGTTTCCGTCATGAGCTGCTGCTACTCCATGTTTTTCTACTTAGGAGAGAAACTTATCAGACGTTCTCAACCTTGGGGCAGGACCCCATTTGGGATCGCGAGACACTGGGAGGTGGTCTCCAGATGCCTTCAAGAAACTATGAATATGTTTTGAACACTTTGAGCCCATTTTTGCTTATTTTTACCCTTTTTCTGCAACTAAACCAAACTCACCATATTTTAACCTATTTTCATCACTTTTTATTGCCATATTTTTGCTCCTTTTAATGTATTTTTGCTACATTTCTCTCATTTCGGACACTTCTACATCACATTTCAATACCTTTTCTGCACATTTTTTCCACTTTCCAGACATGTTCAGCACTTATGAACCATTTCCACCACTTTTAACCTAATGTAACATATGTTGACCCATTATTGTCACTTTGAACAGTTTTACCATTTTTTCTGTCCATTTTTGGCAACTCTAACTCTGTGGTTTTTTATATCCCACTTCACCACATTTTCCACCATTTTTGGTCACTTTTAACCCATTTTGCATTTCTGATTAAAACAAGGATTAATATCTTTAAGACGACTATATTCTATGGAGCAAAAAAATAATAAACTTCCTGGATAACAGTGGGTATTATCTAGATCAATAAATAAATAAATGTGGTCATCACAGATTCATAGAACAATAGATCGTTATTTTGCTGGCTTGGAGGTTGGGGTAAAGTCGGAACAATTAGTTTAAACTTGTAAATAATGGGCATGACAAATTGTGAATATGGTTAAATTGGCAAAAATAATCATGAAATATGGTGAAAAGAGGTTCAAAGTGAGAATAATGGGTCAACATATGTGACATTAGGTGTAAAAGTGGTGGAAAGGGTTTATAAGTGCTGAACATGTCTGGAAAGTGGAAAAAATGTGCAGAAAAGGCATTGAAATGTGATGTAGAAGTGTCAAAAATGGGAGTAATATAGCAAAAATACACTAAAAGGAGCAAAAATATGGCAAGAAAAAGTGATGAAAATAGGTTAAAATATAGAAGGTTTGGTGGAGTGGCAGAAAAAGGGTAAAAATAAGCAAAAATGAGCTCAAAATGTGGGTCCTGACCCAAAGATTGAGAACCCTTGTTCTACTCTACACTAGATTAAAACACTAACCGAGTGCAAAGGAATGACTGAGAAACAATATCTGAGTTCAGTTACACTGAGACGTGTCGTTACACGCTGGTTATTCAAACTGTCATCCTTTGATAATCAAAGTCAGATGAACGTTTACGTGCCGTCACACCTGCACTGATATAGATATAGACAGAGTAGAACCAGTGGCACACGCTCCCTGTCTGTCTTTAACAGAGCGTGACTGATTTTCCTGCTCAAACCTTATTCCTCACATGTTTTTGTCCATGTGCATACACGTGCACAGCAGCTACTCCTGGAAAGTTTGTTCATTCAGACACAGGGATTTATACCTGCTGCTATCAAACGATGCATGATGTGAAGAGCGTTCCTTTAAGTATATTTAGGAAGTCAAAAATCAATCTGACCTGTTTTTTTTTTTCAAATCAGACCCCAAAATGACACGGAAACGCCTCAAATTCATGGTTTGGCACAAATATGTTCAATTCCACCCATAATCTCATTTAAAATCTCACACTATGTGTCAAGGTTCAAATAGTGATCATGATTTTTCATGAGAATATGGGTGATTGAATGTCTAGAAAGCATGACATTAGGACATTTATGTCAATTCCTCCCATATTACTGTTCAAAATCTCTTGCTAGGTGTAACGGTTTGACCGGTGATCGTGTTATCCTGTGACTGAAGATGAATGCAGAGCTTCATCTGAAGTGTTTTCATTTATTATATTTTTTTTCCCTTTTTTGTCTCCTTTTTTTCTCTAAAAGAATAAGTATGTTATGTATGTATTTAAAAAGTAGGAACAGGTGGTGTAAAAGGTGTTGAAAAGGGATTTCAAAAACCACAGAAATTGTTCCAAAAACCAACAAAAAAAGTGGTTAAAAGTGTCAATATTGGCTTAAAAATGGCAAAAAAAAAAGGAATATTTAGTTTAAAATGGCAAATAATGGGCATAACAAATCATAAATATGGTTAAATTGGCCAAAGATAATCATTAAATATGGTGAAAAGAGGTTAAAAGTGACAATAATGGGTCAATATATGTGACGTTAGGTGTAAAAGTGGTGGAAATGGTTTATAAATGCTGATAAAGTGGAAAAAATGTGCAGAAAAATCATTGAAATGTGATGTAGAAGTGTCAGAAACTGGAATAATGTAGCAAAAATACATTAAAAGGAGCAAAAATATGGCAAGAAAATGTGATGAAAACAGGTTAAAATATGGTGAGTTTGGTGGAGTTGTAGAAAAAAAGTAAAAATATGCAAAAATTGGCTCAAATTATTAAAAAAACTATCCGTAGTTTCTTGAAGGCATCTGGTGACCCCGTCCCTGATGACAAAGATGTTTAATGAATTAAAGAAGCTTTTAAAATATCAGTCATTGTACAGTTATGCCTGGCTTCTTTATCCACTGCTATATTTCTATATCTATGTTCCTGATTTATGGAGGCTGCAGTTCTCCTCTGACTCCTACATGTCTGGTCTCTACGCTGCATTCTTATTGATCCATCACAGAGACAAACACAGACATTGAAAAGCCTGTAGAGCAGCTGCTGCTGTGTGAGGGTCAGCAGAGTGAAATGAAAATAGATATTTATAATAGATGAGATGTTGAAAGCTTCTTGTAAAGAATCAAGGTCTTTGGTATTCATGAGAAAATGTAGTAGTTATTATTATCAGCTCCTGCTTCGTAACGTTAACGTAAATGTCATGTTTACTACATGGTTTCTGATATTTCTCATGGAAACAGAGACAGTTTAGAAAACATTGCTGTGTGAATGTGGAACTTTTTGGAAACAAAAACGGAAAAAGAAGCAAAAAACAAAGCTTTAGTTTAGCTAGTTTTTCTAAGTTATGTTATTTTCTGCCAAAGGAAAAAAAAAACCCAA
This sequence comes from Gouania willdenowi, assembly GCF_900634775.1. NCBI lineage: Eukaryota > Metazoa > Chordata > Actinopteri > Blenniiformes > Gobiesocidae > Gouania > Gouania willdenowi. The sequence goes on from NC_041052.1 coordinate 1,813,687, forward strand.
AAAACATGCATTTTATTGGATGTGTTGAGAAAAATGCAATGTTGAATCTTTATTATTAGTATTATCATTAAAATAGTTAAACTGTAGTGAAAGCACTCAGGCTTCTCCTCACATGACTCACTCATCATCACATGAGGTGATCCTGGATAACAACCATCAGAAGGTGAGAGGGAATCAAGTGTAATTAATCAACAACACAAGAGAGACGCACGATTCTCACTGAGAGGAAGATGATGAGTCACTGTGTGTCAGCACAAAAAATTATCAAGTGTGAGTTGAGCAAATTATTGAGCACGTTTAATGGAAATCCTTTAGAGAGCAAGAAATGAAGCCTTGGAGTCCATCCATATAATCATAGAACAGTAATCATTGTTCTATGAATCTGTGATAAACACATTTATTTATTCATTTGAATAATATTCACTGTTATCAAGGAACGTTTATTATTAATATTATTATTATTATAGTCATCCTAAAGATGGAAATCCTTGTTTTAATCACAAATAAAATGGGTTCAAAGTGATGAAAATGGTGGAAAAGTTGGTGAAATGGGATTTTAAAAACCATGGAAATTAGTTAAAAGTGGCAAATTACAAAAATAGAAAGAAAAGTGGTAAAAAGGGTTCAAAGTGGCAGAAAAAAAAGGTATGAACAATTAGTTGAAACTCGCAAATAATGGTCATGACAAATGGTGAATGTGGTTAAATTGCTAAAAATAATCATGAAATATGGTGAAAAGAGGTTAAAAGTGACAATAATGGGTCAACATATGTGATATTAGGAGGAAAAGTGGTAGAAAGGGTTTAAAAGTGCTGAACATGTCTGGAAATTGGAAAAAAAGGCAGAAAAGACATGAAATGTGATGTAATGTAGCAAAAATACATTAAAAGGAGCAAAAATATGGTAAGAAAAAGTTGTAAAAATAAGTTAAAATGAATAAAGTTTAGTGTAGTTGTAGAAAAAGGGTAAAAATAAGGAAAAAATGGGCTCAAATTATTCAAAATATAGTCTTAGTTACTTGAAGGCATCTGGTGACCCCCTCCTAGTGTCTTGCGACCCCAAATGGGGTCCTGACCCTGAGATTTGACAACCCCTGGATAAATATCATATCACACATTTTAAAGGGATATTTCCTGTTAAACGTGTTGCTGAGGGTTAGCAGTGTGGCTAACGTCAGCCTCGCCACGTCATTTCGTGTGATTTCAGCGTAACCATCACATTTTTGAAAATAATCTGAAGCACATACAATGTAAAATTAATTACATTTAATTATTCATGCTAATAGTCAACAGTAGTAGACTTTATTTAACATGTTTTGTACGCTTTCAGGAAGTTTCATATCCCGTAAAGTCACCTAAACATGGAATTTGGGAAGTTTGGTAAAGAAAAAACAGAGGCTTTTATTATGACCAAGCTTTGTTACAAGCTCGTCTTAAAGCGTGACAAACAGTTTTAAAGGTAAATTCACTTCTCTATGTATGTGCGTTACCTCCAACCTTTGTGTAGTTCAGACACACTTCTGTTCCACGTTCCCAATGCCTTTCATTTGCTCTGGTTCCAATAATTAGTGCTCACACTGTGTAAAGCCAATAGGACGTAATCAGAGAACTGCCAGCTTTCTGTGCGCAGCAGAGGTGTAAGAAAACGTGTGAAGGATAAAAAGTGTGAGACTGTCACACTATTTGTGCTGAATGCTTCCCCATCACAGTGACTCAGGAAGGACTCACTGGATACCTGTTAGTTCTTATTCTTTACAGAAAAGTGATAACAGAGTTTGTTAAAGGGGACATATCATGCTTTTAAATCCTTCCTTTTTACATATAAATCATACAGTTGTGGTCTATATAAAGCAGAACTGCAATGCTTGGGTCTGAATTCCTCATTATTATAGCTCCACCCCTTTTCTACCCTTTTCTGATGTGCTTCTGAGAGCAACTCGTTTTGGTGCTATCTCTTTAAATGCAAATGAGACACTTCATACCCCGCCCCCTCTCCAGGTTCAACTCCACCCTGTTCGGCCATTTTTGTAAATTGATAGAAGAGATATGATTATGTAGCGGAGCATAAACTTTTTATTCACACGTTATTTACACAATGTCAACAAAGTTAGACTTGTCCATCCAGCCTTACATGTTCCAGCCAGAGTCTGACCCAGTGGAGCGAGATGAAAATGAAGATGATGAACCTGCAGAACCCTAACAAGTGAGCTAACACAAGCACCGAGCTAACGCTAGCGCCAAGCTAACGTCACAAAATGCATTTTAATACAGTCTTTTCAAAGACAAAAACGTCAAAATGAAATGACTAATGAAAACTTTAGACTTAAATTAAATCACGTAGGCCATATCATCAAGGATCTAAAACGAGCACACAGCGCTAACATATGAAGACGGTGCAACTGCTAATGCTAACAAAACAATGACAGGGACGTCTTATCATCACACTTTTAGCGTTATTTACAGCTTACCGAAGTGCTCTGTTCATCGTCTCCAAAGATAGAAGGAATTGAACCCTCAATCAGACAAAGTCTTTCTGTAAATCCTTCTTTATACTGGTGGAGGTTGATGAAGCAGTCATCATTGAAGTGCTTCACACACACAAAAATGACCTTACCCACAGATGTGGTACATTTCTATAAAAAATAAAACTCAACCAGACACTTTGAAAAGGTTCTGATGCTGGGAGACGGTGTAATGAAGCGTGTGGGTTACTACATCCAACAACCCAACATTTTGACTTATCCTCTCGTAACTTCTCCATCCTGGAGCTTGGACTACAAAATAAAAACCAGAAATAAAAATGGCGGATTACTCGAAGTGTTGGGCCTGGAGTCGATGTCTTAATTTGGCAGTTCTGCTGCAAATACTGTGATGTTATTGTTCAAAAAATGTAATAGAGAATAGAAAAATCGAAACAGATTGAAAAATATGTGCAAAACAGAATATAAAGATATCTACGGAGCACCTGAAGAGATTAATTTGAACTTTTATGTTCTTCTAAACACTCTAGATATACAACAAAATGCATTTAAGGGCTAAAAAAGTGGATTTAGCGTGATATGTCCCCTTTAACGCTAGACTTTATAGCTCCCTGTGATAAAAGGCAAGTCTGTGGTTTAAACTGTTTAAAGGATCCTCCTCTGTTTTTACAAATGTGGCCAAAAACCTTTTAAATGTCCTTATTAGTAGATCTATGTCTAACGGAACACATTATTATGCACCATATTTATTTAATTAACTTAAAAATAGGACTACTTTACAGTTTTAGAGGCTGTGTTCCTCCATCTTGAAATCATGTGATTGATGATGTCACACGGCCCCACTGCCTGTAATCATCCCATTGTTTTCTATTGGAGTGAAAGATTCAGTCTGATTTTTAGATCTTTTAGCAGCTTTTATAGTAGCTTTTTAGATCATAAAAACAAAAGTTAAAGATGTTGAACCTCTTTTGTTCATCAAAAGAAGATAAAAACAGTTGTGACCACAGGGAGCAACAGTTCCAACTCTGAGGTTTGGTTGTAGACAATGAAGTAGATAAGAAGAGCTTTCCTAAGGGACCTTTACTCTCCCTTAAACAGTGTGCTGACTCGCTCTGGTGTCTGTCAAAATTATGACTTGTAAATTTTTTTAATTATTATTTTACAATTTTTTTTGTAATGGCGTTAATGTATATTTTATATACTCCTGTTCAGAGTTGTGGTTAATACTGTGTCTACCTCTCACTCTTTGTTAGATTGTCCTTTATCTTCATTCCTATTAACTTATATTTTGTGCATGAACTCTTTCAATCACAAATCAATGATTCTATCCATTCTGTAACGCTGATGGGGTTAGGAGAACGTGTTCTAGTAACATCACGTATGTTTGTTCTTCAGAAACTGACCGATGTGACGCATCAAACACTGATAAATATCGTTGCATGAGTCGCTTTATTAAAAATACAAAGTGACAGATAATCCTTATTCATCAATCTCTACTAACTCTGTGATGACATCACTGACAAACACAGCTCAGAGGCCCAGCCCACTATATAAATGTGTTTTCCCATTAGATGCCCAAGAAACAAGAGGAGAAGTCTTACAGTGGATAGCCATGGGCTAACTAGCTAGCTACTGTAAGTGACAAAAAAAATGGTAGAAAAGGTGGTGAAATGGGATTTTAAAAACGACAGAAATGAATTAAATTATATATTCAATACTGGCTTAAAAGTGGCAGAAAAAGAGGTTCAAAGTGACAATAATGGGTCAACATATGTAATATTAGGTGTAAAAGTGGTGGAAATGGTTTATAAGTGCTGAACACGTCTGGAAAGTGGAAAAAATGTGCAGAAAAGACATTGAAATGTCAGAAACGGGAGCAAAAATATGGTAAGAAAAAGTGATGAAAATAGGTTAAAATATGGTAAGTTGCAGAAAAAGAATAAAAATAAGAAAAAATGGGCTAAAATTGTTCAAAGAAAAATATTCTTAATTCTTAAAGGCATCTGGCGACGCCCTCCCAGTGTATCGTGACCACAAATGGGGTCCTGACCCCAAGGTTGAGAACGCCCTGTGTTTGTCTCATGGACCAATATATCAAATATAAAAATGGGGTCACGACCCAATCGAGGGCTTGGGACCCACTGAATCACTCACCATATCCAGGAGTGCCTCCGTAGAGGAAAGGGACTGAGGTGCATCATGGAGGGGTCTGTGGGGACCCCTGGGTAGTGTCCAGGCTTCATGTCCAGGATCCAGCTCTGACCATCACACACACACACACACACACACACACACACTGTCTCTGAGGGACTTCAGCTGCACACGTTAACGTTTAATAATCCAGTGAAAGGCAATGAAAGTAAAATGAGTTCCAGGATAAAGAATCTGCAGTGGAGGCAGATTTGGAGGTTTTCAGGTTCTTGTTCCCCACAGAGGTCCACCCTAACCCAGCAGCTCCAGCACTTATTCCCCTCGCTGGTCGCTGCTGCTGCTGCTGCTTCTTCTTTTTTTCCCGTGGGATTCTTCCAGCCAAGGTTTGGAAATCACTGTCCCACATCCACATGGTGAACAGGTTCAGGCTCTCATTCCACAGCGGGAAGCGTTCTTCTTCCTTTTCCCCTGACACCCAGGGCTGGGTACGGTGGTACAGAGCATGTTACACACACACACACACACACACACACACAAACACACACACTTCTCACCCTCGTCTGTCTGCTACACACGCACAGTGAGGAAGAGGAGGAGCTGCTCTTCCTCTCTAATCTCCCTCTCTCCCTCAGTGGGACGTCCTGAGCCCGTGTCAGAGGTGTGTCCCATGGATCCACGCAGTTAAACCCATTGATCCTATTAGCACTTAATGAGACACAGGAACATGCCTGCACATGGACACACACACACACACACACACACACACACACACACACACACACACACACACACACGCACACACGCGCACACACACACACACACACACACACACACACACACACACACACACACACACACAGGGCAGAGATAATTCTGCTTTTCTGACACGAGCTCTGATATTTACACTCAATGTTTTTGCTTCTTCAAACCAGTGGTTCTCAACATTTTCGCCCAGAAACCCCCAAGAGAGCGGGGACCCCCACTGGACCTGAAGGTGGTTGAACACACACATGAACATTGATATGATGAAAAGTTGGTGAGATTAAATAGAAAAAACACACAGAAATTAGTCCAAAAATGGACAAGAAAAGTGGTAAAAAGGGCAGAAAAAAAGTAGGAACATTTAGTTTAAACTGGCAAATAATAATCGTGAATGTGGTTAAATTGGCAAAAATAAGCATGAATCATGGTGGAAATAAGTTAAAAGTGACAATATTAGGTCAACATATGTGACATTAGGTGTAAAAGTGGTAAAAAGTGTTTATACTGTAAGTGCTGAACATGTCTGGAAAGTGGAACAAATTTGCAGAAAAGTCATTAAAATGTGATGTAGAAATGTCAGAAATGGGAGAAATGTAGCAGAAATACATTAAATGGAGCAAAAATATGGCAAGAAAAAGTGATGAAAATAGGTGAAAATATGGTGAGTTTGGTTTAGTTGCAGAAAAAGGGTAAAAATAAGCAAAAATGGGCCTAAATAGGTTGAGAACCCCTGTTCTACACACACCTTGTGTTTGTCTGGTGAACCAATGACGTGTCGTGCGTTTAGACTAGACGGACATCTCGAGGCATGTTTGCCTAAAGAATCTTGTTTTACAGGATGTTTACGTCATCAAACACATTCCTCAGTGATTATAGATTCTATAATTCAGCCTCTGAAACCCAAAATCAATCAAAGCGTAGATGTTTCGCTCTCTTTACGCGCCACTAAATAAAAAAAGGAATAATCCTGGAAAAGTGTGTGTGGGTTCCACCGCACGTGTGTGTGTGTGTGTGTGCATGCATGCGTGCGCGCGTGTGTGTGGATTCAAAGCAGGAAGTTATGAGTAGAGCTCAGTGTCTGCAGTGTGTGTGTGTGTGCGCGTGTGTGTGTGTGTGTGTGTGTTTTACAACAAAGGCTGGGGCTGTGGTCAGAAAAACAGGATCCAGCAGCGTTTCTTACACACATCCTGTCTGACACACACGTCAGCAGCTTCTCAACCGCTGCCAAAGTCAAACCAGGGTTTGCACACACACACACACACACACACACACACACACACACACACACACACACGCACACACGCACACGCACGCACACACACACTCACACACACACGCACACACGCACACACACACACACACACTCGATAGACACACATCACCTGAATTTAACGAAGGCGTAAACAAATGCGTACCCTGCACGTCTGATCTACATTTCCCATAGACTTAGAATGTGTAGACGTGCACAATGCACAAGTCACGTCTGCATGTGTGTTTGTAGATGTGTAAACGCGTCTGCAGATGCTTTAATGTACGTACACATTAAAGTGTCTGCACATCTACGCACACCAGGATGTACACCTAACAAACATAAATATATCAGTCACACGTAGACACAGGTGTGGTGTGAGTGAAGCTATAGTTAGGGCGACCGTGGCTCAGGTGGTAGAGGGTCGTCTTCTGATCGAGAGGTTGGGGGTTCGATCCCAGTACCTGACTATGTGTTGAAGTGTCCTTGGGCAAGACACTGAACCCTAAGTTGCTCCCAGTGGTCGACTAGTGCCTTGCATGTCAGTCCTGTCCCACTGGTGTGTGAATGTGAGAGTGATTGGGTGAATGAGCTGATATGTAAAGCGCTTTGAGACTGTTTCAGTGGTGATAAAGCTCTATATAAAATCATGTCCATTTCCATAGTGATCAGGTGACCTAATAAGCATAAGCACCTAATAATTTGTTCTAAGTGTTTACATGTCACAGTGAAGGTCACATGATCACTATAGCTTCACTCACGCCACACCTGTGTCTACACCAAACTACTGACATTAGGTAAGTTTAGTGAAAGTTAGACACACACACACACACACACACTGCTCTTAAACTGGGCAGAGGATTTATAAACTGTGATTAACATAATGGTTCACAGAGGAAATATTAAAGTGTGTTCAGTGGTTAAAACACAAACAGTTTGTCAATCACAGAAGCCTTAGTTTATGTTTGGTGTAAACTCTTCATTGCACTGATTTATTTCTACAAAAACAACACAAAGAGTTCAGAACTAAATACACTACTCTTTATTCTTGGAAATGGGCAAAATATAAATAGTTCAATAAAAAATGATAATGGAAAACATTATGTTTTATGTTATGTTTTACATTTCAATATGAAAACGTCAGAAAAACCTCCCTATGAAAGCGTACTTTTTTTTCAGCGATATTTAAATGGTTTTTCAAAATTCAGGCGTTTCCATTGCCATTATTTATTGAACTATTTATATTTTGCGCACTTACAAAGGTAACAGTGAGGAAAAACAAATGTTTATGGACAAACACAGCATCTGTGTTGTAAATGTCCCACTAGTGTACTACACACCGTGAACTCAATGAGTATATACTGTCTACTATAGACTATATGATGAGCGTTCCCACTGAAGTACACTTCCAAGTTTCCCAAGATGCATCTGGAACCTCCAGCGTTAAAAACTTTGTTCACACTGAGACTAAATATTTGTAGTGAGAAAGTGACCAAGTAGAATATCAACATGTGCTCATTTGATCCATAAAACTATTTTCAGAGACAAAAAGACTAAAAAAAACACAAAATGATTCTAGAAATTCAAAAATACTCCAAAAACACATAAAAGAACAGAAAAATACACAAAATTATTGAGAAATAACACATTAAGATCACAAAAATACACAAGGACAGACAAATACAGTACATACAAGGATAGAAATATACACAAAATGACTCCAGAAATACACAAAAAAATCCTCCAAAAACACACAAAATAACAGAAAAATACACAAAACTGTGTAGAAATAACACAAAAGGACAACAAAAATGCATAAAATAACTCTGAATATCAACATGAGCTCATTTGATTCATAAAACTCACATAGACACATTTTATTCACACATTTCCAGACCCTCTATTGTTCTAGGGACAAAACTTCCTGTTAACTTCAAAATAAGAGCCCTATTTACAAAAGAGTTAAAAAAAAAAACTAATGGAAGACAAGAAGAGATGTTTTTATTTTGAAAAGGGGATGTTTGATGTTTAGCTTGAAGTTGGTCCCAGGACCATTTTATATTACGCTCCCAATGCATCATGGGATGGTTGAGTATGACTAGTGTGCCCACTGTGCATACATGTCCCCTCATAGTATACATCCTGGTATTTCTCACGTACTCAATCTATTCATACTATGTAATGTGAACACACTACATACTCATTTAGTCATCACACTTAGTACGACATTTACAGCCAGTGATATACATATATATACAGTATATATATATATAATAAATAAAATAAAGCAGGGAAAACATTTCCTGAAATGAAAATGTCAAGATTGTTATATTATGATCTTTTTTAAAATTATTATGAACTTATTTTTAATCAAAATCGAGGAGAAGATACAATCTGACAGTGAATATAGCCTCACATTCACGTTTTAGGACATTTACACACGACATTTCTCACTGTAAACAGATGGACAGAGAGACAGAAATGTGTAAAATCTTATGAACAAATACGAATAAACACAAACTCCTGTAGAATCTGAGTAACCCTAAACAACAACAACTGTCCAGACATAGAGCTAGCATGCTAACATAGAGCTAGCATGCTAACATAGAGCTAGCATGCTAACATAGAGCTACAAATCACAGGAAGTGTCTGAATACGTCTCAATCTCTCACAGAACGATGCTTTATTTCCACCTACAGAAATATCACATCCTTTACTTTTCTTGACTTTTTAAACTCTGTCGCTAGAACGTGGAGAGAAAAGGTCACGTTACACAACGGGCCGAGCACACATTGATTTCATGTGTACTGACATTTACTCGTGTCTTTATTGTATTTGGCAAATGAAAATTGTCAAATAAAAAGAACTCCTACAAGAACAGTGTTTTACTATTTTTACTCTTTGTCGTGGAACTCCTCTAGGCTATTAATGACACGTCTGTCATCTCATAGGGACAATGTCAACGATGTGCAGTCGACCTTTTTTGGAGCCAAAATATCAAGGTCAAGCTCGCGTCAGGCGTCAAAAAACAAAAATTTCCATATCTTTACAAATATTTATCAGACAAGTTTGATGCTTAAGTTCATCTCAAGTGGAGTTTTTTATTTGATTGGACCAAAGCTGAACGACCTACCAGTGAAAAGATTGGTAAAATCTAAAAAAATTAATAAAAAATGTATATATATATATATCTACTTTTTTCCTATAACTTGGCCACTGGTACCATTGAACAACATTTCCTTTCAATGTGGGTCATATTTAAGGTAAAGGTCAGTCTTTGCCCTGCATTATTACTTTCACTTTTATTAGTAAAAACAACAAACTTCTCAAAAATTCCAGATATAGGTTGTCGTTTATACCAATTTTAATTTGCCAAATATGTATTTGCCTTGTGAATACAGGTCTCGCCTCGTTTTATTTATTTTCCTGCCGATCAATTACTGAAAAGATACAAAACCAGACCCAAATCTGCAGCGTGGAGTCATAGAGCTGGTCCGACAGCATGGCTCGCCTCAGGTGTGTACTAAAGTGTGTACTAAAGTGTGTACTAAAGTGTGTACTAAAGTGCACAGACACAAGTGTTCCCAGCATCAACATTACATAACACAAGTGTGCACACAACATTAAGTCGTTCTCTGAAAGAACTGAAAAAAATCACACACATTTCATGTTAAAATGAGGGTAAATTACCCCCCCCCCCCACCCGCCCCCTTAAGGGATTGACGTTGACATTGACGTGCGTAGTTCCTTTGATGTTAGCATATGCTAACTGTCCGTCACTCAGTGTGTGGCTGTGAAAATGCCCCGGGGAGCTCGTCTCCTCCTTTCCTTTCAGATAGTCACACTGTGGCATTTCAGCAAAGGTTAACACATGAAATCACACATTAGTAATGAGATTACATCATGTACCTGGGACGAGGAGGCTTTTAGGAGAAATGGAGAATGTTTAAGAGGCCAATATATATTATTAAGAGTTTTTCTAAAACACTGTTTGACAGAAATGGACTTGATTTAAGAAGGATATTATTCACAAACTAAAGTAACATTTACAATCATGATCAATGGCATTAATACAGAAAAGAACAAAGGTTTTGTGTTTTTGTTATTACTTTGAATATTTTTCTTTTGTGTGTTTTTGTATGTTGTATAGGTCATTTTGTTTATAAAAATTAAAGGAAGAAAGTCATTTTGAGTATTAAAAAAGAAGAAAGAAAGAAAGAAAGAAAGATAAGAAATAAAAATGAAAAAGTACTTTTGTGTATATAAAAAAGAAAAATAATTAAAAAGGAAGATAAGAAAGAAAGATAATTAATTTTGTGTATCAAGAAAAAAAAAACAATAATAATAATTAAGAAATAAATAAAAGTAGTTTTGTGTATACTTTAAAAATGAATAAAACAAAAATAATAAATAAATGAATAAAAGTAATTTCGTGTATATTTGCCATCAAATGCATTTTTGAATTACATTTTTATATTTTTGTTTTCCTTGTGTGTAATTTTTTTAATTATTTTTTGCACATTTTTTAAAAATAATTTTGTGTGTTTTTTGCTATTGTTTTGTGTATTTCTCTGTCATTTTCAGTTTTTTCTTCTGGGGCCGCACAAAATAAGACAGAGGGCCGCATGTGGCCCCCTGGCCACCAGTTGCTTATGCTGCTCTACCTTATGTAAAACGGTTAATTTGATTCACGTTTTAATTCTGACCAATTAGTTGTTGTGTAAAACGAAACTCTTCAGTGTTTGTAAAGCTTTACCTTTAAATCCAGTGAATTATATAATGTTATTTTAACTCTTAGACGTTCAACGTTTGTTCTTCTTTCCAGGCGTGTTTTTGCAGCTGGATCTGGAACAAATGCCACGTCTGTTTATGTCAGATGAAGATATTTTAACGCACCTGTTTTGAATAAAGCTCTAATTACAGAGCGCTTTTACCACTTGACGTCAGACGTTGTCTGAACGAGTGACGAACACAACCAGGCCACATACCACAGCTTTCAACTCTTCTGGGTTTTAATCAAAGGCCTTCAGACGAAGAACTTCTGTTCGTCATATTTAGAACACGGGTCTAAATCCAGCATCCTGAAACAAACAGAACCACTAATGGATGAAAAAGATAAATAAAAATCACGACTGTACAACACTTTTTAAAGATTATCTTTTCTTTTTTTTTTTTTTGGGGGGGGGTTACATTTTCTACCTGAAAGCATCCCAAAATAGTAACAGATAAAAAATAAATCAGGATTAGTAAAATAAAAATTTAAACTCAAATTTAAGATTAAAAAAAAGACTGGACTAGAAAAAAATGTAATAAAAATTAAAAACCAAACAAATAAAATAAAATTTAAGATAAAAATAAAAAAAAATAAAAAAACAGACAAAAAAAGCAAGACAAATAAAAGAAAATTTAGGATAAAAAATTAAAAATAAAAATAAATATAAACGTAGTCTTCCACTAGTGCCTCAGTTAGTTTGTTTTTCAGCGTCACTAAACCTCTTTTGTAAAACATTTTTCTGATCCATTATAACCACAAACAGTTAGTTCTGTTGGTCATTAGATAACGACATTATTTTAACATTCATTCTCTCTTTGGTCATTTAATAAGAATTTGATATAAATCAATAAACCAAATATTAAGGTTGTGTTTCCACTTGTTTTACGTACTGAAGTGATGTTGTGGTGCTGCAGGTTTAGAGCTGACTATTGGTCGTCATGGTGATCTGAGATTCAACCTGTTCTGATGTCAGTGAGTTTGTTTGAAAAGAGTTGATTTATGCAGAACTTTAATTAAAATAACTAGTTATTAATTAGTGAGGGGACATGTAATGCATTAGCCTAAGGCTATTGCTAGGCTAATGCTATTGCTAAAGTGAATGCTAATATTAGTTTAATGCTAATGTTAGGTTAATGTTAAATTAATGCTATTGCTAAGCTAATGCAAGGTTAATGCTATTGTTAGGTTAATGCTAAGTCAATGCTAATGCGAGGTTAATGCTATTGTTAGGTTAATGCTAATGCCAGGTTATTGTTATTGTTAGGTTAATGCTAATGCGAGGTTAATGCTATTGCTAAGCTTATGCTATTGCTAGGTTATTATTGATATCCTAATGCTATTACTAGGTTATTTTTATTGCTAGGTTAATGCTAGGCAAATACTTGGTTAATGTTATTGTCAGAATAATGCAATTGTTAGGCTAATGCTAAGCTAATACTGTTGCTAGGTTAATGCTGTTGCTGGGTAAATGCTAATGCTTGGTTGATGCTAAGATAGGCTTATGCTAATGTTAGGCTAATGCCACTAGCATAGTGTAGTAGGAGTGTGGGTATGAAAATCTACCGTCACAGATTCAACAATAAAAGAATTCTTTAAACTGCAAGAAAATGATTCTATTGCACGTTTTCTGTTTTCCCAGCAGGAGGAATCATCACAAATGGTTGTGTGTGTGTGTGTGTGTGTTCCATTTAGCAGCCTGTATGAAAATGCACACATTGATTGATTTAAAAGCCTGTCAGGATGATGGATCGTCGTGCGGCTGAAGTGTAAAAAATGTCCATCATCTGAGCTGAGCTGGTGATTTGCTGCGATACGAGAGATTTAAGTGTCAACGTTTGGACCTAAAGCTGCATCCAATTATTTCTCCATCTGTGTTTCAATATATATGTATATATAGGACTGGTTTTTGAAGGACTGCAATCAATGCATCGTCTCTAAACAAAGAACTGTTTCACTGCAGTTATTAGGATGCTATCACCACTCCCTTACAGCAGATAGCGCTCTTTTATTGTGAAAGTCTCTGTCTGCTGCCATGGCTCCTGTTCCTCCCCTACACATCCAACAGAGAGACGCACTAACTGAAGAACAGCAGAGAACACACAGCACTAAATGTTTTATAGACGCAGTGATGCAGATGGGATGGAGAGGACACGAGTGCTTTAAGACGCTGTAACAGTCAGTGAATAAATAAGACCTTGCGCACACACACACACTAGTGTAAAAAAAAAACCCAAGGCTGAACTAAAGACATCCATTCAACACGAGGAAACTCATTCAAGTCTCACAGATAAAAAAAAAACACTTCCGAACGTCCTACACAGAAACGAGAACCAAATGTTCATCCATAAAGTCAGTAAAATGATGGTCCATTGTTCTATGAATCTGTGATAACCACATTTATTTATTCATCTGAATAATATCCACTGTTATCCAGGAACGTTTATTATTGTTATAGTTATCTTAAAGATGGAAATCCTGGTTTTAATCACTAATAAAATATGGTTCAAAGTGACCAAAAATGGTGGAAAAGGAGGTGAAAATGGATTTTAAAAACCACAGAAATTGGGTAAAAGTTGCAAATTACCAAAGATGTAAAAAGTAGCTCAATTACATAGTATTCAAAATAAAAGTCACTAGTTACTTTCACCCCCTATGTTTATTGTTGGTAATAAATCTTGGTACGGTTCCCTCACATACAGTAAACATCTCGTGTAGAAACCTAAAAAGACACAATCTACCACAAATGGAACTTCATTTTTTTTTTTTTTCAAAAAATGTACAAATATTTTTTTAATAAAATAACACAAATGAATTCAAAATAAAATGATTTCCAGGGTATAAATATAGATACATTTATGAACTCCAAAACTGAGAAAATATTCGGCATTAAATTACCTTTAATCTGATTGGTCGGCTATGATGTGACGCTTTTGATTGTTATTGTCTGGTTATTGCATTTTTTGTAGTTTCACCAATGTTCGTTGATCATTTTAAAACAAAAAAAAATAATAATTTACTCAGTAACAGTTGAGTGTAGAAATGTCAAAAATTACTTGTAAATTACTGATTTAAAAATAGAATAAAAAAAAGCACAAGTACCCATAAAAGCAACTCAATTACAGTAACACGAGTACTTGTAATCTGTTACTTTTACCTCTCCTAATTAGAGCGGCCAAAAAAGGACAGAAAAAGTGGTAAAAAAAAAGGTTTAAAGTGTCAATATTAGCTTAAAAATGGCAGAAATTGGGTAATGATGAGCATAACAAATGGTGAATGTGGTTGAATTGGCAAAAATAAGCATGAATGAATATGTTGAAAAGAGGTTAATATTGAGTCAATATATGACAGAAAAGTGGTGGGAAAGGGTTTATAAGAAAGATGTGCAAAAAAGACACTGAAATGGTGATGTAGAAGTGTCAGAAATGGAAGTAATGTAAAAAAAAAAAAAATGCATTGAAAGGAGCAAAAATATGACAAGAAAAAGTGATGAAAATAGATTAAAATATGGTCAGTTTGCTGAAAAAAGGTAAAAATAAGCATAATTGGGCTCAAATTGTTGAAAAAACATTTTGAGTTTCCTAAAGGTATTTGACGACCCCCTCCCAGTGTCTTGTGACCCCAAATGGGTGTAAAACATAGTGATAACTTTAAGAAAGAATGGATTCTTTAATAACATCATTAATTTAATACACTACGCTGTCATTTCTAAACGATAGCCTGAAAGGATTAAAGATAATCATTTCTCTCCCTGTTTGATGCTCCAATGGTCGACTTTTACTACAGTGAACGTGAGCCACTCATAAAACAGAGCAACAAAGCAGTGAGTTTCCACGCAACCACCAACAGAGAATCACGTTAATAACATGGTTAAAAAGGTAATGGACACCAAACACCTGCTCTGTGTGACTGGAAAGAACTAAACCAAGAGTGGAGAACAAACCCTGAACAGATCCATTAATCCTGCCTCAGTCTAAATAAACACTTCATTCTATAACTATACGTTAGCAAATCAAAAAAATCGTAATATCTTAATAATGAATATTCTAGTTAGAGTTTTTCTTATCTAACACAAGGTAGGGGCTTCGATTTGACGTAACTGCAGAAAACGGACAGAAAACACTGAATTTAAAATTAATTTCATTTTATTTTTTTAAGAAAATGAAGTGGAAATAGGACTATCAGAGAAAATATGGGCGAAATTTTCATTAGGGACATATTTGGGAAAGAACATGTCCAGGAATGATACTTTCAGCACTTTCACTTTTCCTTTCCGCTCCATTACCATCAACCGTAACCATGGAAACCCCAGAACAATTAGGAAACATAATAGAACTGTAAACTCAGAAACGGAATTCTGAAAAATGGCGATATATGATATAAATCTTAGTATTTTTAATTCAAAGTCTGACCAGAAAGATGATTCTGGGTTAAATTTTCATGATGCAAAATGCCATTTATTAACAAACAGCTGCACGATATGAACCACTTTTGGCCTTTTCTCTGATAAGGGACAGCACGTGTGAGTGAGCTCTGTAGTGTGGCTCGTTTAGAAGTAAAAAAAGCAGCAACCCCGTTAAAACAAGTATTTTAATAGAAAATAAGCTATAAAAAATATGAAAAAATTATTTCTGAATCCAAGTCCCCCCTTTGTTCGACGGCACCATTTTACTTAGAAAACTATTTTAAAAAATCTATAGATCATAATGAACACGTGATAACACATTTTAAAGAATCTCATTTTGTAATAAGTGGAAAGAAACAGTATTTAGTGCAGTGGTTCACAACCTTTTTTGGATTGTGACCCCATTTTGATCATGTTTGAGCTCAGATATTTATTAGTTTTACTGCATTCTAAATTAACTAGATTCATTTTTGACAAAGTGAAAGTATAAAAATACAGTTGTTTAAGATTATGTGTTGTTTTAATAATAATAAAAACTAAACAATTTTAATTTTTCAGGAAATTCAGGCGACCCCACATGGGCTCCCGACCCCAAGGCTGAAAAACCCTGATTCAGATGCTCTGAGATCGATTTATTTCTATAGTTTGTATCATTTCCAGTTATTTCACGCCTGGGGTGAGACCAACACTGACACTTTATTTGTTAATTTTCCACTTTCTCCCTCTCTCAAGGACCCCCTGTAGTGCCATCATGGACCCCCATTTAAGAAACAATGAACTAAACAAACTATTACCTTTATAAACACATGCATCACATTGGATGAAGTGAGCAGCAGACAGAAGGAGGAGAGAGAGAGAGAGAGAGAGAGAGAGAAAGGTTACCAATGTGAGAACACAGAGCTGTTCTGTTACATAACAGTGAAACAGCAGGAGAGAAACAGGAGGGAAGCTCCTGGGCTTCTGCTAGTCGCAGGATGACGCACGCACACACACACACACACACACACACACACACACACACACTGCAGTAAATGGCACACATCCACACTGGGGTATTCCATGTGCTAAAGGCCACTCCCTCACATTTATCTCCATCACAGACAGAAACGATAGGTTTGAGCCTCGCAGCAAAAACATAAAATGCAAGATTTACACAATCACTTATCAATTTAAAGCATAATCCCCCCATATAGCACCCCCCCACCCCCCAGCTACTGCAGATACACACATAACAGTAAAATAAGACGAGGACTATCTCAGCTGATGATGAAAAACCTGCACTCGTCATGTTTACAACGTCCATCACATCACACGTTCAAGAGAATTCAGACAAATCACTCAAAAAATGGGGCCCCCGGGAGCCCCCTGGTGCCCCCGTAGCACATATGGAGTAATGGGGTGCATTCATATATTGGTATGTGTCAATGATTGGGTACCACCAACTGTCGCAATATTTCACTCACAAATAAATGAGAAAACAACTTTAATGGAAATTGCAGAAAAAAGGGGAGTGGGCCCCTCGGGCCCCTAATCACATCGTGGCAGGCATAATCATAATCTACGTAGAATTACCTTTGAAACAATATATCACACGACTATGTTCCCATAAATTTGGAAATTACCGGAAATGGGGGGTGGCCCCCGGGCCCCATTTTTAAAAAAAGGGCTCAGAGCATCTCATCATATTCATTCATAGAGTATTCACACCAAACTGCATTCTGATCTAACGAGAACTAACAGGAGTAGTCATTTGAAAAATGGAACCCCCCTGGTGCCCCCGTGACACATACGGGGTAATGAGCCCATTTATATATTGGTATTTGCCAAATAAATGAGAAATCTACTTTTGTTTTTTTTTCTTTTGAGGCCCCCCCAGGTCCCCAAATCGAAAATTGGGCTCCGGACCGTCAATGAGTACACATCCATAGATTATAGCTACCAAAGTGTAGCCCGATCCGTTCACGTCTAACAGAGGAGAAGTGATTTTAACTAGTGTACACAACAACAACAACAACAACAACAACAACAACAACAACAACAACAACAACAACAACAACAACAACGTGAGGGTGTTTTGAGTCTGGTCCGGCCTAATAACTAACTGGGATAAAACAGGTGTGAATGGTTGTCTGTTGGAGTCAGAAGCCGTGTTTCCATAACTCCTAATTTTCATTGGATGCAACGTAACGTTACAGTAGCTTTATTGATCCTGTAGTGGAGAAAGTTACTGTCATTACAGCTCAGATAAAGAGCAAGAAAAAAAAAAGACGACAGAAGACAAAAAACCCAAAAGACCCAGAAAATAGTGCAATATAAAATAAACAACATGATAGAGGCTATATATAAATAGTATGAAAAATATAGATATATGCTTGAGTGAGACAGGAAGTAGTGCACAGACATGTGTAACCCATTGGTTGATGATAAATGGCTCAGTTTTTTCTCATACCGGCTGTTGATAACTATTGATCAAGTCCTCATAAAAGTATGTGTGATTTGTGCTGATATCGTATCAGATTCATATCGGTATCGCCCAATACTCAAAGCAGCAGTATCGCTATTGTATCAGAAGTAATAGTAAGTACGTAAGTAGTATTGGGACACACAAACATGATCCTTCAATAGCTGTGTTTCAACACATTCTCAGGACATCCCACAAAACTTATGAATTGTTCCACAATAGTCACACTGTAAATTGATCAGCTTTGAGCTATGAACATAGACTGTTCACATCACTAATAATTAGTCACATATATGCATTGGTTCTTGGGTCACACGCTGTGGAATATGAAAATAAATACTTTGGTCCATAACTGCATGTGTGAATGTAAGAAAACATCTGATCTTTGTTTTAATTTATACTATAAAGGTTACTCTTTGTTGGGACATAAAACTATTTTTCTATTTTCTTACATTTTTATTATTGGACCCAAACTTTGGGTTATTTCGTTAATATTGAAAATCCTTTACATGAGGTTATTGTAGTTTAGCTCTCTGTCTGATAATCATTGATTGTTCATTAGTTTTTCATAAAAATGCCATCACTGATGTGAATAATGACAGATAATTATTACAGATGCCTGAGGAGCAGTTACTGAGTAACAGTGGCAGCTTTACATGGACTTATTGACCAATATCTGATTAAAGCTATATGAAAAATGTTATCTTTAAAGCTCCAGTATTATGCTATTTTTCATTTGTTCTAAGAAACCCAACCACATAGTATTAAGGTTTATTTTCCAAAATAACCTGTTTTCTGGAGTTTTAGCCTCTGAAACGTCACTTTCTGAGCAGTTCTATAAACAGGCTGTTTTGGGGCCTACTTATGCATATTCATGAGTGGGCGTGTCTATAGATGCTGACTTTTTCCCTTGCTCTTGCAAGGGAGATCAATGATCACCAAAGTGATTTTCTTTTGCTATCTACACACTGTTGTTATTGTTTTCAGCCAAAAAAAAATGCACATTACTGTAAAACACAGATATTTTAAGCAGCTATTGTTATTGTGAGTCAGACAAACACTGTTTCAGGTGTTTATCACATCAGCAGCAGTATATTCATCCTGCTGTTTCAAACACTCACCAGAGTGTTAAAGCAGAACTAAGTAACTTTTTCACCTTAATAAATCCTTCTCATAGTCCCTGTGAGAGTAATACTAGTATTTATGGGGTGATTGGGGGTCCTTCATCTCCCCCTGCTGTCTCTGACCAGAAAATCGCAGAAAATCAGTGGCAGACGTAGTGCTTTACGGCAGCCCAATACACACTAATTCTAGATTATGACCAGCCCCGTGGCTGCACACAGTGGTCTAGTAATTCACTTTTCTCAGACTTATGTATTTTTGTCTGAGGAACAAAGCAACTCCATCAGTGACAGCTCAGCAGCAACACACAGCAATCACACACACAGTTGTCACAGCAACAGGCACGCACACACATTCGCAACCCAGTGTTCCATCAGGCAGCACACACACAAATATCCATCAATTTATCTGTCTATCATCCATCCTCGGAGCTGCTTTGTCAGTACACACACACACACACACACACACACACACACACACACACACACACACACACATACACACCACCCACACACACACACATACATCCACAACACACACACATCATATACACACACACACACACACATTTCCACACTCCCTTCCGTATTACTCCCACATCATTCATTTATTTTACTTGTCTCTCTTCTCATGCTGGTCACATGGTCACATGGGACTATACAGTATGTGTGAAAGCACCCGTAGTGTCACTGTTGTATTAGGATTTTTCAGTGATCGGTTGCTACTGTCTTGGGATAGCATAGGTGTGCATGTAGCTGTGGGGTGGAACAGGGGGTGGGGAGTGTAGAGTGTGTACGACAGTGACATAACTAAAAGAACTTTTAGGAGGAGCACTAAGCTCAACTTACTTAGTTCTGCTTTTTAAACTGCTTAGTCACTTTCATCTCCTCATCTCCATTAACTACAGAAGAGTCCATTGTGTCACAAACACGTCACATCATCTCAAAGGCGAAACGCGGCAATATAACGGATACTAAAATGGAACTGCTCCCTGGGCGCTACTTGCGACTGACCAACTGCTCCTCAGGGAGGGGTTAAATGTAGAGAACACATTTAGTGTATGTAGCTTTACATATATACAATAAAGTATAATATATATTCTATATTAAACCGCAGTGTTTGTTTTAGCTGTGAGGTAGTTTGAGAGGGAGGAGCTTACATTCTCATAGGGTAGGAGGAGCCAGGATTGTCAGGAGGAGGAGTTAAGGTGACGTTAAGTAGCGGAAAAATCCAACTGTCCCGTTTGGAGCTGATTTTTTACAAAATGTGGAATAACAATGGAGGGAACATAACTTTTTACACGTTGACCCTCTGAACGAGGCTAAAGAATGTATATCACTGTAGAAACACCATTAGAAGTGATTTGTATTCTTCATAATACTGCCCCTTTAAATAAAAGCTATTAAAGTTCAATATCAGAACAATGAAGCAGTACACAGTGATTACTGTAAATCCAGTGTGTGAATAACATTTTTTAAAATCAGTTTCTTGTTTTTCCAGAGCAGCAGACACATTTTGTTCTGAATCCTCTAAAGATAAAACATCTCGTCTCACCAGCAATCCGCTGTGGCAGCTATTTTTACACCCAACACGCGCACACACACACACACACACACACACACACACACACACACACACACACACACACACACACACACAGTGAGCTGAGGTGGAATCGATAGATGAGGTAGGAGGTAAAAAGCTGCATTCCTCCGTCTCTGCGTTTCTAGACGACCACTGCAGAGCTCAACTCCTCACTGAGGAAATCAATAACTACAGGATAATGAGACGAAGCCCTGACCTCAGCATAAACACATTAGCATTAACACAACAACCTCATTAGGTGGAAACAGCACACACACACACACATCGGTCTGATGTCAGCTTCACCCGCTGCCTACACCATGTGTAAGAATCCCACAAATAAAAACCACGTCGTTACCTTTGGTTGTTTCTCATGCACTGATTGAAAAGAAGCTCTTTGTTCACTTACCTGAAAGAGATAGAGAGAAAAAACAATGATTAATCATCATGTTTAAACATAATGTAGATATTTATTCTGACCTCCTTTAGGAGAACATACTGTACACACGTCTTTTGACCAAAACAGAAAACGAGGAAAATCAAGGCTGAAAAAACCCAAAATAAATGATTTTGCCAATTATTAATACCACTGCATTTACGCCTGTGACTGTGTCACTAAAATTAAATCATTGCAGTTTGCACAAATGTAATTTATATTTTCTCCATGCTTATAGCACATGATGGTAGTCATTGTATTTGGCAAATGAAAATTGCCACGTGATCAACATTCATGTCAGCATTAGAATAACGGCCAATCTGAGCATTAATACAGGAAAGATCAAAGGGTTTTTTTATAGTCATTCTGCGTATGTTTGTTGTTGTCTAGCTTGTTATGATTGTATTTTGTGCATTTATGTTGTAATTGTGTAATTTTCCTGTAAAATATATGTTATTTTGAAGTCATATTGCATATTTCCGTAGTCGTTATGCTTGTTTGTTAGAACTGTGGGTTTGCTGAGTCATTTTTCATGTTTTTTTTTTTGTCATTTTCTGTAATTTGTGTTTTACTGTTGTCGCTTTGTTAATTTTTGTAGTAGTTTTGTGTGTTTTTACTGCAATGTTGTAATTCTTTGTACTTTTTTTTTAATGTATTCTTGCTTTTATTTTGTGTATTTTAATGTCACTTCGTATGTTTACTTTGGAGGCCGGATGAAATTAGACCGAGGGCCGCATGTGGCCCCCAGGCCTCCAGTTGCCTATGCCTGTAGTTGACTAACTAACTAACAAACTAACTAACTAACTAACTAACTGTCTACTTGTACTATTAGTAATTATTTCAGAGTACTAGTAGCTTTTTTCTCATAGTAAACCTTACTAATGAATCAAACTCATCTACTAGTAGATCATTTTGTGTTACTAGTATAATTGAAATACGTTACTAGTAAAAATGAAAAGCTTCACTAGTCCTAAGACACAATTACCCACTAGGTGATGAGTTTGCTTTACTAGTAAAGTCTGCTCAGCAGAGGTGTAGAAAGTATCTGAAAAGTACAAATACAATAATTAAAACTGACTTTGGTAAAAGTGAAAGTCACACATTAGAAAAATCACTTGTGTAAAAGTCTTAAAACAGCTTAAATCTACTTAAGTATCAAAAGTACTTTTCAAAGTATGGAAAAAACAGCAATAAATGTTCTCAACTTGTTCACTTTATTTCACTTTTAGGTAAATGAAAAACACGTGGTATGATAAAACAAAAAAAACACCTGAGCAAACAGTTATTACACCAAGTGTCTGCCTGAGATATTCATTGATTTGATATTTAAGAACAACTCCTTAGCTTTCAGAACTCAACTTGTGAAATGATAGAATCACCAGCTTGGTTCCAGAAAATAAACATGACAGATGATGTTTCCTCGTGTCAAACATGTTCAATCTTTCTTCTCGCGCTCGCTGAGCTTTGGTCGACTCGTGCCTCAGCATCGTCACGACCTTTGACCCCACGCTACGCTCTCCACCTGGATGTAGCCCTAGCTAAAGGCTAAAGCTCTGTGAGGCTGAAGGACAGCTCTGCTCAGTTAGAGGTTTCTAATGAGGAGCGTTACCATGGTAACTGGATGATTTATGGCGTCTGGTAGTCATGGAGTGAAGGGCGACAGATTGTGACGGAGAGCAGCTGTGGAAACAGGTGTGTGTGCTACACTCCTTACGGCCACACAGAGATGATGAAGATGATGAGTTTAATCACCAGCGTTGGATCTGAGAGCTCGTTTTACATTTGTTGGGATTTTATTTTCAACTTTCACCAACATTAATGAGTTAGTGTAGAGATGATGATGATGATGATGATGATGATGATGAAGAACAACAGAGAACAGCATGTGCTCAACAACAACAACACCTTTAATGGGAGATTCCTCAGCGATGAGAGAACAACAGGAAGTAGTTTAACAACAATACGTTCTGCTGAGGCCAGAAAACGACTGCCACTGTTTTTTAAAGACATTTTTAATGTTTGGGTTTGAAGATGATAAAAATTGCAGTAAATGGTCTGATATCGTAGATTTTAGTGTTTCTCAGTTAAAAAAATGAAGCACAGTTACAGAGTTAAAGCATAAAGTTTATAAGCTTACAGTGACTAAATTCACAGATTACCGTAATAAATGTAGATAATGTTTATTATATGACAGTCTGACAATCGTTAAATGTTGTCTTGTTTTTTGGTTTTGTGAAGAACTGACAATATTTGGAAAAAATGTTGGAGGAGATTTGCCTTCAACTGCTCATGGTAGTAATTTTTGTCTTGTCATGTATTTTTCAGTTTTTTTTCTTTTTTTTTATCCTTTTTTTTAAATTATTGCTATAGTTGTGTGTGTTTTTGTTGACATTCTGTGTATTTTTGCCTATTTTTGTGTATGAAATGCGCTAAACAAATAAATTTCCCTTGCCTTGCCTAGATCTTGTAATTTTGTATGTTTTTTGGAGTAATCGTGCTCATTAACTTTGGGGGCAGCACAAAATTAAACCGATGGCCGCATGTGGTCCCCGGGCCGCCAGTTGCCTATGTCTGCCTTAGGCCATGAAAGATTCCATTGGATTTTGGACGGGATCTGGATCAATATACTGATCCTAGTTAAAAAAAAAATCTTAATTAAATTGACTCAGTTTGGAATGCACATTTTAATCGCAATTTTTCTAAAACATTCCCATACGTTTGGTCCTACTTATTTTGGGTCGTGACCCCATTTGGTTTTCATCAAAGTCAAAGTTTATTAGCAAACCTTTGACTTTTATCATTATATTGTATAATTTTTCCTGATCGTCTTCTGTAGCTTTCTCTCAACATGAGGCGTCACACTTATAACAACTAAAACAAGGATTAAGTCCCAGAAACTTTTAACTTTTTCTTTTTTTAATTATTAAACTGAGTTTAATTTAAATAATTTAATTGTAATGTTAAAGAAAAGGGTGAAATTAATTATGGGAGATCTAAATATTAACCTTACATGTTTTTTTTGGGGGCTTTTTCATGAAATCTGCCCAGCAACAAGGGTCAGTAGCTGCAGAAAGTGACACGTACACAGTGTGACATGTGAAGAGCACGTGTCTAATTATAGTCTTTCATTCTTTAAGGTTCTCATCATTACTCTCTATCAGTGCTTAGCTGTTTTTTAACAAACCTTTGATAGTTAGCGCTGAACATTAGCAGCTACAAATGTTCAGCGTTGAATAGAAAACCTTTAAAAACAAAGAAGAAGCAAAAGAAGCTAATGCACCCACAGTCAAAGACATGATAATTATAACCTGGAAATAAAAAGCGTGCATGTCATTATCATTATTAGAATTAGTGCTGTCAAGACGTTTAAAAAAATGGTGTGATTCATTCATTATGCTCTGTAATTAATTAATCCAATTCATCTATTTTTCAATCGCACCTAATAATTGCTGAGAAACGCCCTCAGCTTGAGGTATTTTCATTTAAATCACATTATTGTGGCAGATCAAAAGAATGGTATATAATAGAATGTATTTATAAAGTTATTTATTGTTTTTAACAGATTTGTAGATATTTACATTCCACTGTATGTGAGTTGAGTCCGAAGAGCAGCTGTCACCATTAGTTTAGACCCTTAGGAGAAATATTGATGTGTAATTTAGTCAATCTCCAAATAATAGAAAATATAAATGAAATAAAGAATCTGAACCTCGTCATCTTCTTCAGTTTTGGCAACGCGGCGTTTTCGGAGCATGTAGCAGTTAGCACTGTCCGAGTGTCCTTGCTAGCTGCTACATTAACAATGAGGTGCTAGCTGCTACATGTTTAGCATTGAGGTGCTAGCTGCTACATGTTTAGCATTGAAGTGCTTGCTGCTACATGTTTAGCATTGAAGTGCTAACTGCTACATGTTTAGTACTGAAATGTTAGCTGCTATATGTTTAGCATTGAGGTGCTAGCTCCTACATATTTAGCACTGAGGTGCTCGCTGCTACATGGTTAGCATTGAGGTGCTAGCTGCTACATGTCTCGCATTGAGGTGTTCGCTGCTACATGTTTAGTATTGAGGTGCTAGCTGCTACATGGTTAGCATTGAGGTGCTAGCTGCTAAATGTTTAGCATTGAGGTGCGAGCTGCTACATGTTTAGCATTGAGGTGCTAGTGGAGAATACAAAGCTCCGGTGTTTGACAAACTCTTTCTTGTTTGATTTGCACACAACTGGGCTTGTGTTTTCCATCCAGTGTTTTTTTAGAATAAACAAAGGCAAAATTAATGTCAACAAAGTTGAGAAGCTCTGTAATCTCCCGTCTTATATTGTACATCAGTATTATGGTATACCGGGAACTCTTGAAATAAGAAAGGTTTTTAATGCGTTATTTTTGTCCTGTAATTGATCACAAATAATGTGTTAAAGTGACAGCCATTGTTATTATTAGTAGTAGCAGCACATGCACATCTGTTCGGGATGCACAGGCACGTCTGGAGCTTAGGTTGTGACATAACAACAAACTGCTCAGTTACACTTGCAGCTGATTGGATGTTTTTCGTCCCTAATATTGTCCCCACACAGCAGATTTACAGTAGCATCACATTTACAAACAGCATGATCTCGTCCTCCCTAACTCCTCTACCCTCATATTTCCCCCTAACTCTCTCAATAAAGTCTAGTTTATTCTTCCTAAAGCATGATACACATGATGATTTTATAAATCTTAACAGATGTTTTAGAGCCCTCACTCAGGGATGCACAGAAATGA
Source organism: Gouania willdenowi (assembly GCF_900634775.1). NCBI lineage: Eukaryota > Metazoa > Chordata > Actinopteri > Blenniiformes > Gobiesocidae > Gouania > Gouania willdenowi. The sequence goes on from NC_041052.1 coordinate 1,839,865, forward strand.
AAGATTTCCCATTGCATTTATGGCTCTGAATGTGTACTAACAACTAAAATTAAAACACTGCAATTGCATGAAGTAATATTAATACTTTAAAATATAAAAATATTTACAACATTGCACAATATGAAATAAATTTTTAAAAAAAACGTTTGACTTTATCACACATACATTAAATAATAAGAAAATACAGAATGTAATTACTCATTTAAAACCAAAACAGAAACACAGAAAAAGCAAAATCCAGAAATGAAATATTAATGAGAAAGGTTCAGCGCTGTTTGAAGTGGAAAAAGAAAAGTGAATATCTGCTTTGTTTTTCTGTAATTAATTAATCGCAATTAAGGCGCTAAAAGTCCCAGCCCTAGTTTTTACCTTTTACATCTTTTTTTTTGAGAACATTATCTTTAGTTTATGGATCTATAAGGCCCTAAACTATGTCATCTGATTAATAAAAAAATAAAAAAACCTCTCATCTCCAGCAGCTTTAAATACACATTTCAAAGCACTTTTAGAGAGTTCTGGCTATTAAACGTAATTTCAGTTCCCACTGCAACATCAAAACAAGCACATTCGTACATACAAATATACGTATATGACTACAGTGAACATACAATATTTATTATTGCATTCTTGGCTTTTCAGCCTTTTTTATTCATGTGAAAAATCTAGTAAATCATACAAGTTCTAAACTATGAGAATTAAAGGTTAGATCAACACAAACAAACTAAAAGTGCCTGAAATGGTTTCCTTTAGGATGAATGTTAAAGGCTGAGCTGTAATAAAAGCTCTTAGATTAAATTATCCTGGATTAGATCATGTTGACGAGTCTCATGATGAAGCTTCACGATGAGATAAAGAAAGGTCACAAACAGAGAATAATAATAAAGCCTTCACACGTCTTCTACACACAGGACGACTTAGAGACGTTGACCTAAAGAGTTCATTCTCAGGTTAGGAGCCTGTTGTCATGGAACCACAGAGAAACGTTGTGTGTGTTCCATTGATAGGAATCACACTGTGATTGAGGTGTGACTGCTCTGCTACATTTATTAAATCTGTTTCTTCACGTCGTTCACTGTAGCCTGGCCTCAAGAGACAATATGGTTTTTAATGCAAAACAAGCACCAATATCTGATAATGTAATTAAAAAGTGGTTTTAGTGGTTCCCAAACTTTATTTATATTTATGTTTGGATATGATAAGTGATGCAGGGATGTCCAGAGGCGTAGGCGGCGGGTGGAATCACCTACTACTGTCTTTGTGGCCATCATGATAAGAAAGTGCTACAAAATAAACAGAAGAAAAGCCCACAATTACACTAATATAATGCACCAAAAGCCAACATATAGCATCATTTTTGCTAACTTTTCCAGTGAGTTTTAGCATTTAGCACTCTTTTTTTTAAGCCAATTACTTTTTTTTTCTGGACATCTCTGGCAATATGAAAATTATTCACAATTTCTGCTTAATTCAATAAATAATTCCCATGAAAAGTTCCTATTTTTTTATTTTGTCAAAATCCTTGAGCTTAAGTTCCTGTGAAATTAGTCAGATATTTTCATCCCTTTGCAACCCTACTGAGATATCTACTGCTAAATTATTTGGTCATTTATGTAGGGAACCAAACCCTAACCCATTAACCAAGGAGCCTGTTTCTTTATCACAAACTGTTTACAACATAACTTCCCCAGCAACTTTGAGGCGCATAGCTAACCCCACTGTGCGGCCTTTGAACCCCAATAACGTAGCCGAAAAGACTGGCCCAACACTTTGAAGCGTTCAGTACGAAATCTTTTACGACTCCACACGGGGGAAGAACATCCGTCTTCTCCCTCCTTTAGAAACAGATACCTTGGGATGCTGTAAGATCATAGAACTGTCCCACTGACCCCTGTGGTGAGCTGTCACACAAGGACACTGCCCAGGCCTTCTCTGAGATGTGTCCCAATGAAGAAGTGAGAACAAAGAAACTATATAATGTTTGAAAACTTACAAATGAAAACATTATTGGAATGGTTTCTGCAGAAATTTAAATTGCAAATATAGTCTGTCCTATTCCACTCTTTTCAGATTATTTTATACCCACAGAATGCTATGTTAAATGTTTTTCATCATTTAAAAAGTGCTTAAAATACCAGAAAACATCACAAAAGTTAGTTTAAGGTATCTACTGCAATTATATAGTAAAGAAGAGGCATAACATGATTTTTGACATTTATGTTTATGAGTAATTACAAGTAAAATTCATTAACCGGTTCCTAAAGTGATCCTAGGCTATTTTCCAGTTGTGTTTGGTATCAAACTCTTTAGTAATACATGATATTTCAAGATATGTCAAAAACATTTTTTTTGAATATGCTGAACTCATTATTATGGTTATGTGTAAATCTAGGAATCATCCCTCCTGTTGTCTTTGTCTCACATAAACACACACCCCAGACACACCCAAGGGCAGCCAGCTGAGATGCTGGCAACTTCAAAGAAATCAACAAAGTTTCCTTCTTGGGAGGCGAGACCCAAAGATAAGCTTTTAAAAGAAGAAAACCTCTCAAAATTTCAGTTTTGGGACGCTGGCGTTTCATGCTCAACGCGTTTCCCTTCCCCACCTTTTCATTTATTTCATTTTATTTTTAGTTGAAAGAGTTAGATTTTTGGAACCAACAGCTGCTTGGTTTGGATGAATCCAGCATCTAGTTACGTGTGTAACAGCCGAAAGAAGCCCGGCCCGCGACCCACTGTGGTAAGCCACGAGCCATTCTCTAACCCAGCTGTGAAGGCCAGAAACGCCTGGATCGGCTGAAGGGGCTACACTCTGTTGAAACATCAGAACTCAACGGTGGCACGTCCTGCTGCATTTGCTTCAAACAGCACCTCCAGGTCCAACCCTGACATCATCTTCAAGGTACATGAATGAACTTTCATCAGCAAACTTCATCCACAATAGATCAATCCATACTTCCATAACTACACACTTACACACACTCACAACATGTTCCACACACAGTCATCTCATTCATGTTTGTTCGTCTCCCCTGTCTGTCTTCCTCTCTTTGTTTTATGAGCTCTCTTATGATTTTATTCTTTGATTTTATCATCTTATTATTCGAATATGTATCCTGCATTTTTATTCAATTTTAGTAGATTAGCATTCTCCTAGAATAGTGATTTCACTTTATTACATATAATCCTCACTTTTATTAGCCTAGAAATGCACTTTATCATGATTTAATTATTCCATTTCAATTGATATTTGACTGTGTTAATTGTTGAATTTTGAATAAAAGGTTAAACATAATCTTTGATTATGATTCATTAAAGCTGTGATTATGGTGTAGATGTTCTGCTGTTCGAATTCACTTTTCCCTGGTTTCACATTGATGGGTTTAGTCTAAAAACGTAGACATTTCTCCTGTTAACAGGAGTGGCACCCCGCAATATTTGAAGTAATATTAATAATCATAATTAATGTTCTTATCTATATAACCCATTATTAATAACTCATCCTCCTACATTTACACAATTATTCATGTTCTCAGTCATTTATAATTTACCTTGTAGCCCGGATTGGATGTTTAAAAGGGCCGGATTTGGCCCCCGGGCCTTGATTTTGACACGTCTTTAACTAGATTTATATATATTTAATATTTGTAATATTTATATATGGTTTTCTAATTTATGTCTGTCCTACAGTTCTTACATTTTGCACTATTGTCGTATGTTGGTATTTGATTTTGTTTGTTACTGTCTGCAAAAGTGAATTCCCCCTCTGGGGATCAATAATGGTCTATTCTATTGTATTCTATTTGAGTTTGAATTAAAATTATAATTTAAACATTAAAAAAATGTTTTAATCAGTATTAGTTATTTATTTTTTTCAATCACTAAACATTTCAAGTGACCCCATTTTAATTCCAAGCGATGCCCACATGGGGTCATGACCCCAAGGTGAAAAACATTTTTGTAAATTCTCTGAAAATGTTAAAGTATTAAAACAGTAGTGGACTCTATTAATGATTAAATATGATTGAAGCATGTTAATAGTCAGTCAAAGTCAGAAAAATATGGGAAGACGATGAAACGGAAACGAATCAGAAAAGTGTCACGTGACGCAGAAATGAATAAAACCTGAATTTGGGACCATTTGAAAAAGAAAATTAGAGGCTCTAAAAACAGCTGATAGTATCGGCCATGTGACCACAGCTGGTAAAAGAACAGAATAATTACTGATGAATCATTTCTAAAGATCCTGAGCTTAGAACACGTGACGTTTTCAGTACGATGCACCGCAGAGGAAGAAGTTCAGTCTAAAATAAGAAAAAAAGCAGACGATGGTTGAGGAGGAGTCGTTGAACCACAACAGGTCACAGAGATGATCTTCATATATCTGTGTGTGTGAATCATTCCTTCACTTCTGCTGCATCAGCAGAAATGACAGTTTATTTAGAAAGCAACACATTACATAATGGTACCAATAATAGTACAGTGAGATTAATATATCCATTATTGATCATTTTAACTTGATTGATTATAATGAAATCAAGTATCTTTATTGGTTAGTATTTGTTTACCCAACGTGTGTGTGTGTCCACTCCACACACAGCATTTATTTTTAGTCGGACTCTAACGCCGTCACTTAGTTCTTTGTGTTGTTGTTGTTGTGTACCCTAGTTAAAATCAATATTCCTCTGTTATACGTGAACGGATCAGGCTGAAATTTGTTAGCTATAATATATGAATGTGTACGCATCGACGCTCGGAGCCAGATTTTGATTTGGGCCCCAAAAATGAAATATTAAATATTACGACGGTTGGTGTACGGAATGGCACATACCATTATATATATAATATTTTTTTTTTAAATCATATGAGATTTAATGATCTGAGCATCACAGACAATAATAATGACGTTTAGAGCATAATAAAGAAAGAACCATGGCCCTTCTTAATGTGTTTTTGTAGTAGTTTTGTGTGTTTTTGTTGTCATTTAGATATTTTTCTTAAATAATTTTGTGCATTAGTTCTCTATTTTTTTTTGTTGTCATTTCTACATGTTTATGTATTGTTTTGTGTGGTTCTTGAGCTATTGTCTGTATTCTTGTTGTAGTATTGTATTTTTGGAGTCATGTTGTTTCTGCTGTAATTTTGTGTATTTTGGTCTGTCATTTAGTGTATTTTTGCTATTATGTTGTTATGTATTTTGTGTGTTCTTATTGTTTTGCAATGTGTTATTGTTGTTTTGTGTCTCCGAAGTCAATTTGTGTATTTTTCGTCATTTAGTGTTTTCTCATTTTTTCACTTTTATGTTATTGTTTTGTTTGTTGTTGTTGTTTTGTGTGTTTCTTGTTGTTTTTGTATTTTTTTAGTCATTGTATGTGTTTAGGGCTGTTCTATTTTAAGGTGTTTTCTAATAAATCACGAGAACAGGGAACAGGTCAGTCAAAGAGTGAATATGTGTGAGGGAACCGACACATACCAAATATAAATGGGGCCCATTACCCCGTTACTTGTCACGGGGGCCCCCAGGGGGCCCCATTTTTCAAATAACTAATCCTCCGTTAATCCCCATTGAATCGGGCTGTAATCTGACATGGATATTCTATGAGCAGATGTCTAGAGCCTCTCGGAGACCTTTCTTTACTCGGTGGAACCGAGTCATTTGACTGATTTATCAGGAACGGGTAACGTGTCCGGCCATAGTTCATCAGAACTTGTTTTTTAAATAAATGAAAAAGTAAAGTAAACTGTTACTGTCAATATATCCATGGCGTCTGATTTTCCTGGATTGCCAAAGACGGATGGAACATAAAACTGAAACGGCAACATTGTTTTTATTATTATTAGCATTCATTTAAACAAAACCAAACATAAATTATAATCTGACACTGAATACAGCCTCACATGCATGTTTTGGAAATGACATTTACATTTATACACAATTGTCCTGAAAGTGGGTGGACAGTGACACAGATGTGTTAATTCTCACGCAAAGTCTGACATAATATAAGTTGATATGAAGGACTTTACCTTCTGAAATGTAAATATCTCAATGACACAGACTAACAAATCACCCACGTGTTGGAATAATCACACATTTAAAGCATATTTCTCACTGTAAAACGGATAGGCTAATGTTAGCTTGAGCAAGTGTAGCTAACGACGGGACCTCAAAATCTGCGTGATTGTTTCCATACATTTCTGTTGTGTAAAAATATGAAACTTCATTAACTGTTTTAAACGTGTTTGGTACCATTTTAATTTCAGGAAGTTTAATAACCTGTATTTATCATCCAATTTGGGGAATACAATAAAACCGATACAGAAATGTCCTCATATTAATATTAGTATTTGCCAATTTGTTTTAGTTTTTACCTTGTTTAAAATAAGCATAAATTCTGCATTTTTTTTTTTAAGTAAAAAAAATTGTGCCCACATGGGCCTTGTTTTACTGCCCGACACTGTAGCAAAAGTAGGGTTAGCGTTAGCGTTAGCGTGGGTGTCTGGTGTTGGTCTCTCTAGTGATTCTATAATTCATATCTATTTGTGTTAAAAAATGGAAGGTTGTTTTTAACAGAGGAGGGGATGGTCACACTGCCCTAAGCAGGCCAGATACCATCGCACACTGATAGCATTCACCAAGGTCTCCTTCTTGAGGCGGCTTTGCTATGTTACGACTACCGCTATCAGCAGCATACTGTACATAACACTGAGAGCGCTGAACAGCAGAAGATTTACTGGACACACACAATGAAAGCCTTGTTTACCTCCAAATCTCAGAACGGTCTCTTCCCCAAAACCCTTAGAGCAAAGCATCTGACCAGCAACCCTAAAGCTGGACTCATGGTCTCCTCCTTAAAAAACAACCACAACAGCACCGGCACATCAATCTCTTTAAATCCAGGAGTGATCACATGGTGTATTACAGCTTAACAAACACAAATATAAACCAATGACTTAAAAATCTGAATTATGTTGGTGATGCAGCAGTAATATCAGCCATATTACTGCTGGGATCATAAGAGTTCACTAAGGCTGTAAACAATAAAACACTGCAGTCTAAAGCAAATTCCATCATAAACACAACTATAATCAACCCAACACTGACCAACCAATGGTTTCTATCAATCAGTGCTTTGTTTTTTTAATTATAAACCTGTGTCCATGCAGGAGCTTTGATCCTCTCTAGTGCTGTTGCTTCATTTTTTATATCTTAATGAATCCAAACATCTCAGTATTCAGCCTGTGTTTCTCCTTTGGTATCACAACCTGTATCTGCACCTGTCACCATCCTCCTGATAAATGAATGAAACAAACGCCTCAGCGTCACATTGCAACTCACGTTATAGTGAGAGACATTTTAATAGATTTCATTAAACGTGTAAACACGTTAAAATGGTAAGAAATGAAAAGAGAGAGTGTGACACTGGAAAAGAAAGCTGGCACGCTGTTTTAATAAACACGTCTAGTGTGTGTGTGTGTGTGTGTGTGTGTGTGTGTGTGTGTGTGTACTGCAGCAGGATACAAACACTGAGATCCTTTAGGGACTCTGCAGTGGGAAGTTCTCAGCATTAATTAAATCAACTCAGTAAAAGCAAAAAAAAAAAATGAACTCTTATTTTAAATGTGTTAATCTTTAAATATATCCTCCACTGTTTTAATAAATGTGGCCAAAAATATTGTAAATATCCTTATTAGTAGATCTATGTCTAACAAAACTCATTATAATGCACCAAATTCATTTAATTGCCTTTTAAAAATAGGACTACTTTACAGTTTTAGAGCCTGTGTTCCTCCATATTGAAATCATGTGATTGATGATGTCACACGGCCCCACTGACTGTAAACATCCCATTGTTTTCTATTGGAGTGAAACATTTAGCCTGATTTTTACATCATTTAACAGCTTTTTTCAGTCAAATAACAACTTGTGCTGCTTTTGGTTGCTCTAAAAAAACAAGGAAAAGTCTAAGATGCCTACAATGTAAAGATATTTTGTTTACAGTTTACATTTTTAAAAAGTAATTAAATGAATATGATGCATAATAATGCGTTCTTGATCTTCTAATAAGTACAATTCATAGATTTTAAAAAACAGTGGTGAGTGACACACAACTATTGATGAGGAATATTAAGTCTCACACACGAAGAAGAAGAAGAAGAAGAAGAAAGAAGAGAAGAAGAAGAAGAAGAGAAGAAAAGAGACAAGAAGAAGAGAAGAAGAGAAAGAAAGAAGAAGAGAAGAAGAGAAGAAAGAAGAAGAAGAAGAAGAGAGAAGAAGAAGAAGAAGAAGAAAGAAGAAGAGAAGAAGAAGAAGAAGAAGAAGAGAGAAGAAGAAAGAACGAAGAAGAAGAAAGGAGAAGAAGAAAAGAAGAAGAAGAAAAAAGAAGAAGAAGAAGAAAGAAGAGAGAAGAAAGAAGAAGGAAAGAAGAAGAAGAAGAAGAGAAGAGAAGAGAAGAAGAAGACGAAAGAGAGAGAAGAAGAGAAGAAGAAGAAAAGAAGAAGAAGAAGAAAAGAAGAAGAGAAGAGAAGAGAAAAGAAGAAGAAGAAGAAAAGAAGAAAGAAGAAGAAGAAGACGAAGAAGAAGAAGAAGAAGAAGAAAGAAGAAAGAAAGAAGAAGAAGAAGAAGAAGAGAAAGAAGAAGAAGAAGAAAGAAGAAGAAGAAGAAGAAGAGAAGATCAAACGTGTCTATCATCACTGTAGATGTCTCAGCATCACTAAACCTCCCGTCGTCCACCAATCACCTCACACGGAGAGCGCTGCGTTCACTTCTCACGTTTCATTATTACATGAAATCAATATAATCAAAAAGGACGTGAGCGAGCGGTCAGACAGACAGGAGGAGACGTGTAATCTGGATACAGAGTGACATCAACAAAGGAGCCGCCAACGTCAACACATGTATTTACACAGCTATGTTTGCTGGAGCGTACGCACACACACGCGCACACAAAGAGGATGAACCCACGGTGTGTATAAAGCAGGATTTAGAGGCAGCTGTGAGGAATGATCAAGGGACGACTCTCACAAAGCCACGAGGCAGCTGCATCCTAATAGTTTTTGGTGTTTTTTCTGCATCCTAATTGGACACGGACATCGTTAGGACTGCAGCAGGTTGGACACGAGCGCGTGTACGACACGTGCACACGCGTTCAGACACAAAGAGGAGGATTCAGAGAGTGGAGGAGGGAGGAGCCCACAGAGAATATTAAATACTAGCTCTCAGTCACAGATGGATTGGACTAAAAAATTGGAAAAAATTGGAAAAAAAAAATGAATTTACACGTTCTAAATCAGACAAAGTCGCTCGCTGGAGCCTGGCCTCACTGTGAAAACATCAAAGGATCGATTAAAGTTAGATCTGCTAAAAAGCACCGACATCTGAAAGTTATTGTTTGTGATTGTGGAAAACAAATGGAAAAAACAGAATTCACGTGTTGAACACGGAAAGGCCTCACGTGCATGTTTTTGGAACAATATCACACATTTACCGTACACATTATTATCCTCTGTAAACATGTTAAGTATCTATAAAGTTTAATAAACAAACAAATATGTGCAGTTCTGCCCATAATCCTGTTCAAAATGTAATGTGTTGGTTCAGATTATTATGATGACTGCGTTTAAATGTGAAAAGGCTCTGCTACAAAAACAGGTTTAGCTTACGGTGTATAAGCTGAACTGGTGATCAGTTTATCTGGTGACACGTCACAGCAGAACAGCTACAATCACATGATTGTGCAGGTTTCGGGCATTCTCCGGTTGGAGGTAATTATGAAATGTTATGAAATAATTTGAGAAAATTAAAGGAATTTGTATGAATTTTGGTTATTTTCTCAACAGTTTTACATTAAAATAACTGCAATCATGTGATATAGGCACCGGGAAAACTGTGAGCGCCTGTAAATATTGTTGAGTTTCATTAAAACAATGATGAGTCAATTTCACTTTGTCCTGCAGGCCAAATTTGATGTTCCAAAGGGCCAGATTTGGCCCCCTGGCCACGAGTTTGACAATTGTGCCATACGACGTGAAGGATTGTGTAAATTATTAAATTGTTAGGTGTAGATAACACAAAAAACAGTCGCTCCAAATTCACAAAATCAAAGGAAACTCTACAGTATTTGCATTAGATTGCTTATATTACATAACTGCACTCACAAATGGTCAAAAATAGGGATTTAACGATTAATCGTAAGGCAGTTAAAAATCAATTCATAGGTATCACGATTCACTGTGAATACTGTGAAAATTGAATCGCAGTACTTTTTTTAACCAGCAGAAGTGTAGGCGGCGGGCGTAATCTGCTACTACTTTCTATCTGGCCACCTTCTACTCTTAACATGTTCATAAATGATTCCTTACCCCTTTAGCACCGAAAAAATATCTGTAATATTACGTGAATATCTGTAAAAGTCACGTTTTTCTATTAGCTCTGTCTGCTAGCATAGCATCTCTTCTTCACTGCAAGATATCTGCATGCCAACCGACCACTGTGTTGCCAGCGCCCTCTGCTGGCCCAAACAAATATGACGTAAATCAGTGTAATCACGGTTTTAAAGTCCAATTGTTAAGGCACAAAATACATTTTCAGTTGCACTTTTAAAAAGAACTATTATGCAGTTTTGCATTGTTTACAATAGAACCAGAATTTAAATTAATAGGCTTCTTCTTCATTTGTATTATTCCTTTATTTATTTCATCATGATTTCTTTTTAGTTAAATTGCATTGTTTTGAATAGTTTGTCAAGGGATTCTTTTGACAATTAAAAATAAAAGGAAAACAGTAAAGTTTTTTATAGTTTTTTCCCCAAAAATTAAGAAATATTTTCAGTCATCATTTTTCTACAGTCCCATTTTGTAAAATAAATCGTGAGAGAATCGTATCGTGAACCCAGTATGGAGAAATGAATCGTATTGGGAGCTGAGTGAATCGTTACATCCCTAGTCAAAATAATAAAGAAAATCAATAAATAAAGCATAGAACCAGATTTTCATCCCATGTGTTTTATAGAAAGTAAATCACATTCAGGTCTGAACACAGAGAGAATCCTCATAAACAAACAGTTTAAAATGATCAGGCTTTACTTTCAACCATTGTTTGATGACATCATTGTGTTGATTTTAAATCACAACAAAGGCAGCTTTTCTCTTCATTGTGTGTGTGTGTGTGTGTGTGTGTGTCTCACTTTAGATCAAATATCAGAATCATGCATGAATCATTGGTAACTTAAAACCAATAACCTCCTGTTGTCAACACGTCATCATCATCATCATCAGTACACTCACCAGGGTTGGGGTCAATTACATTTTTCATTACAATTACGTCTTAAATTATCCATGTTCAATTATAACTCAATTACGATTACATTGACCAACATTTTTTCCCATTTATAATTAAAATTACAATTTTTATTTTCCCCTGAAAGCCCATAAATTGTAACGTTCCTCTTGTGTTAGCTTTCTGTTAGCATCGTTAATGCTAACGGGTCAGTTCGACCTATGTCTTAAATCAGCTGTAAAATATACTGTAAAATATTATCTTCATTAATTTCTCGTCTCTTGGTTACATTGTTAGTCTTCCTAATCAATCAAAATATGTTTTAATATTTTTGTGTGGGTATACCACAGATTACCACGAGATAATAGGTCAATTTGATATAAAACATATTTTAATAATTGTTAGCCATAGAACTGTGACAATTGACAATGTCACAATGTGACAATTTTGCGTTAAATCAATTGTAAATGACAGATTTGAAAGATTTTTCACATCAATTACCTGAACTCAATGACAAAAAATTACAAATAAAAGACAAACGTATTTTAAAATAATCATAATTGTAATTATTTATCAATTCCGAGTTCTACTGGAGCTGTAAAATAACGAGGAGGAACAGAAGAAGAAATATTGGTGTCCTGTGAGATAAATAAATGTGAATGAAAGAAAACCAGATGAAAACAGACATGTATGAATGGAAGACGATTTGATTGAAACAAAAAGAAATTAACATATCAAAGAGAGCTTTGAAGCCGATTGGCTGCTTTGATGTTGATTTAACACATGCTCACACGTCTGGAGGTGAATAATGTTAATAATTATTAACTGAAAGAGGAGGAGCTAACAGTAGCGCACACACTCAGACCTTCAGTACCAACATAAACTGAAAATAAATCATCAGTTCAGCTCATTCCATCCTAAAGAGTCAGCATGACATCATCAGAGTTAATCCTGTTCACGTGTCGGTAAAACCAGGACCTTCTTTAGGTCTCATGTGTGAACAAAGTCATCTTATCCAGGAAGTTTATTATTACTATAGTCATCTTAAAGATGGAAAGCCTTGTTTTAATCACTAATAAAATGGGTTCAATGTGAACAAAAACGGTGAAAAATGTGGTAAAATGGGATTTTATAATAGGGTGAAAAGAGATGAAAAGTGACAATAACGGGTCAACATATGTTTATAAGTGCGGAACATGTCTAGAAAGTAGAAAAAAGTGCAGAAAAGGCATTGAAATGTGATGTAGAAGTGTCAGAAATGGGAGAAATGTAGCAAAAATACATTAAAAGGAGCAAAAATATGGCAAGAAAAAGTGATGAAAATAGGTTAAATATGTGGTGAGTTTGGTGCAGCTGCAGAAAAAGGGTAAAAATAAGCAAAAATGGGCTCAAATTGTTCAAAAAAATATGCCTAGATTCTTGATGGCATCTGGCGACGCCCTCCTAGCGTCTCGCGACCACAAATGGAATCAGAATTGTGAAGATCTTATGAATTCTCATCCCTAATAATCAAGCTAACGATCACTCACACAATTCAGTTTGATATTCAATTCTGTAGCTCCAAAAAAAACCAAATATTAAAATAATGTAGATAAAGCTGAACTTCAGGATGAATTGATTGATTAATTGTTGTGTTAATGGAATGAAACCAGTCACTAAACAAAGCAACCAGGAAATCAGTCATAATCTGAGCTGATGAAATGATAGAAAGTGGTGAAATGTTCCGTTGCCAGTGACGATGATGATGGTGAACATTGTTCCATGTGGATAAACCACTCTACATGTGACTCTGCTGTGGACGATGGTGGTGGAGGAGGTGATGAGAGGACTTCAGATAAAAAGTGTGAACACAACCAACAAATTAGTTCCACTCACGAGAACGAGAGCAGAATGGTTTGTGACGGGAGTTGTACGGGAATTATACTTATTTAAGTGAGTTTTAAATGAAGGAGGGACGTGACACGGCTTTAACCTAATTAATAAATAATGTTAATATCAGTCATTAATCGTAGCTCGTATCCAGGCTGAGGTGCTGAGATGTATAAAGGTTGGTTTGTATGTCTTCTACATGTGCATTAATGTGTCCTTATATTGATTAAAACATGATTATTAAATATAACTTAAATCTGACAGAAGGATATTGCATTCACTTGAAAAAAAAAAATCCAGTTTTTCTCAATAATTATATATTTTTTATGTAAAAAATTTTTTTTTTTTAGACCTTTTTTTTGCTATTTTTGATGTTCATTTTTTTTTTTTTACAAGTATCTTGATAATTCATGCTTATTAACCAATATTCCTAGTTTAAACTAATTGTTCCTACTGGCATTTTTAAGCCAATATTGACATTTTGAACCGTTTTCACCACTTTTTTTGTATATTTTTGGCCACATTTACATAAATAATACATCATCACTGTTTTTGGTGTTAAGGACGTTCAAAAAGTTATTCTGCAGGAAAAAAAAAGGATTGAACCGTCATCGTCAAACATTTATAATCAACGTTGGTCAACACAACAGACGGCGCTCACGCTCAGGAAGGTAGTTAACCTGCTGTGAGTTTAGTGACTTTATCAGAAAAACAAACACGCTGTAACGCAGGCCAGGAGGAGAAGTACATTCATAATCCACAAACACTACTTAATCTAATAAATAACATCTGCATGAATTTAAAGAGGAACTCTAATTAGAGCTGCACATATAATATAGAAATATGTCACTTTTAGAATAAATCATCATACTAACAAGCCTCATTTAAAACTCTTTTTTAATGCATGTTTATACCACATATAAACTAGCAATAGTAAATCACACAAGCTTAAAACTATAAATTATAAATAAATCATTTAGAAATGGACAATATTGCTCAAAAGTTTTCTCTGTAAAAAAAAAAGTAGATGGGTCGGAAGAGGTGGAGGATAATTCTGGTTTTTAGGTAAATATTGATTTATGTATCTGATAATTATCTAACTTTACTGTGAATGAAATCAAACTGAAACCGAAATTAAAAATAAATAACGACCAAACAAAACATCAAACCTTGCAAATGTTCTTTATTTTTGCTGTTTAAGTTTTCCTAAACTATCAAAACATTTATTCATTTATTTTGTTTTGAAGGTTTGGAATAAACTAAACTGTGTAGTAAATGTCCCTCTAATGTACTACACACTACTTACTACTTCATTCACACATTTTCAGAGACCCTCCATTGTGCTACTGACTACACTTCCTTTTTTACTTCAAAATAAGAGCCCTATTTACAAAAAGTTAAATAAAAAAAACTAATGGAAGACAGGAGATGCTTTTATTTTGAAAAGGGGAAGTTTGATTTTAAGCTTGAAGCCGGTGGTAGGACGATTTCAGTCTGAAGAGTGTGTCCACCATGTATATATGTCTCCATATACGTAGTATACATCCTGGTATTTCTCACATACTCAATCTATTCATACTATCTAACGTGAACGTACTACATACTATTTAGACGTCAGACATTAGTACGTTATGATCAATAGTACGTTAATATGAGTAGTACGTTAGCATTAGCATGAGCAGTACGTTAGGATGAAGTAGTACGTTAGCATTAGAGCAGTACGTTAGGATGAGTAGTACGTTAGTATGAGTAGTACGTTAGCATTAGCATGAGCAGTACGTTAGTATGAGTAGTACGTTAGCATTAGCATGAGCAGTACGTTAGGATGAGTAGTACGTTAGCATTAGAGCAGTACGTTAGGATGAGTAGTACGTTAGTATGAGTAGTACGTTAGCATTAGCATGAGCAGTACGTTAGATGAGTAGTACGTTAGCATTAGAGCAGTACGTTAGGATGAGCAGTACGTTAGTATGAGTAGTTACGTTAGCATTAGCAGGAGCAGTACGTTAGGATGAGTAGTACGTTAGCATTAGCATGAGCAGTACGTTAGGATGAGTAGTACGTTAGCATTAGAGCAGTACGTTAGGATGAGTAGTACGTTAGTATGAGTAGTACGTTAGCATTAGCATGAGCAGTACGTTAGGATGAGTAGTACGTTTAGCATTAGAGCAGTACGTTAGGATGAGCAGTACGTTAGTATGAGTAGTACGTTAGCATTAGCAGGAGCAGTACGTTAGGATGAGTAGTACGTTAGCATTAGCATGAGCAGTACGGTTAGGATGAGTAGTACGTTAGTATGAGTAGTACGTTCAGCATTAGCATGAGATTATGGGTGGAATAAAACATTTGCCACACGTTCTAAACAATCAATCCCTGGTTTTCACATAACCAGTTCATGTGAGGACCTTTGGGGTTCAGTTTTTATTTTTCCTTATAATCTTTTAAACAAACCCAACCACAAAACACACCACCCAGCCGTTAGGAATGATGAAAAAGATTAAAACTGACACTCCAAAAATATTAATTCACAGCAGTGAAGCCAACGAGTGAAATGTAGTGAATAGTTTGTTTCTGCTCGGCGGCCATGGGGCCACGGGGACTCACATTAAAACCAATCACTCCTAGAAGAAAGATCGTCTCATTAATGAAGTGTAACACCAGGTCCTCGGAGGATATCGTACGTGCAGCGTGGATTTCTTTCCTGCAGCTGTTAAAACAATCAGTGACGATGTGATTGGAGCAGAAACGCTCCGTCGCTTTAAAACGTTTCAAAATAAGAGTCAAAAAGATGTTAATTAGATACAAAACTACCTCACTATTCTACTGTCTTTAACACCTGGCAGTTAATTTTTACTTTTCTGATATTACTTTTTAGTGGTGGAATACGATTAGAAAATGTATCTAATTAATTGGAAACTTTGTAATTAGGTAATCTTGATTAATCCAAATAAAAAATGATCATTTCAAAAAATACCATAATCTATTTTTTTTTATTGTGTTTTTTTTTTTTTACAAAAAATAAAATAAATAAATAATTGCGTTAACATTAGCACTTTTTTCTAATACAACACACTGGACACTTGTGTGTGGTGACTTTAAAAATATATATCATTTAAGAACTTTAACAGAATCAGAATCTGTTGTAGAAGCAAAAGTTTAAACAACATACACAACATATTGTGTATGTTGTGTCCTATTAAGTATTTCTTTTGTGTTTTTGCTGTCATTTTGTGCATTGACTTTTGGGGGCGCTAGTTGCCCATGTTAAAGCGCTGTGATTATTATTTTAGCCTGAGTGACATTTTTGCATCAGCAAATTAACCCTGAATTGTCTTTGTCGTTGGACTTTATTTGAATTAAAATGATTGAGATTTATATCGTATATTTCATTTTGAGGAAAAATATTGAAATATGAATTTTGGTCCATATCGCCCAGCACTAATGAGTCATATTATCTATTTTCATTAGGGACATAGTCTACAACATGTTGATCACAGCCGTCTCACACTGAGCTACAACTCAATGGTTCCTGTTCTTATACATGTCCTTCATTGGCTTTTTGAACATTCACATCAAACATTTGTTCTGGGGTTTCCATGGATACAGTTGATGATAACAGAGTGGAATGGAAAAGGAAAGTGCTGAGAATTGTCAATCGAACATACATTAGAAAAAACACTACAAAGCTAGAATTTTTCTGCTTTCTGCATATTTTTTCCTAAATGTGCCCCTAATGAAAATCTCGCCAATACAGATTTGAGCTGCTAGCGATAATAAATAACATTATTTTTTAACTGTTAAGTTGTAATAATCCACTACCGATGGCAGTCTGACCCCAAAGTGATATTTGTGTTGTTTTCACAGATTAAAAGTTCCAAAATATTCAGATGTTTATGTTGGGGTTCACACAGAATCACCTGAAAACTAGGGATGCACCAAAATTAAAATTAAATTAAAATCACGTATTTGCATTTTTCCCACAATGCAAATGCAATGTTCATGTCAACTTTTGACATTTTGTTTGTCAGTAAATTATCTTTGATTTTTGCCACGAGGTCTACATTAAGATGAAAAATAATCATCTCCAGCAGCTTTAATGCCAAAAAAATCGTGATATATCATGAATCGATGTTTTTTCCCACTCTAATAATAATAAACATTTATCATACAAAGAGACGTTAAACAACAACGCCACCCTCTTCCTGAAGTGTGTAGAGCTATTTAGAAAGTAACAGACGAGAAGCTCAAAACAACTCAAATCCATCCAAATAACGTTAATATTTCCACTTCCTGTGAGCTCTGTGTATTGCTGGTTGTTGGTGGTCCCTTTTACATAACCACGTACAAACGGCTGCGTTTGCATGTATTAACACTAAAACGCACACGTTGGGAAATTCTCGTACACAAATAATTAATGTTAAAAAATGCTGTAATGATATACAGAGACGTGGCAGAGTGTGTGTTCTAAAAATAGGTCGATGTGTTTAAGATGCTGCTGGAATCAGAGTCTGAACAGGGAAGGAAATTTAAGAAGAAGAAAGAAGAAGAAGAAGAAGAAAGAAAAGAAGAAGAAAGGACGAGAGGAAAATGGAGGAAATAAAAGAAGATGCAGTGAAAGTAGAAGAGGAAATCATTTTGGAATGATTGAACATGACGAGTGCGATGCAGATGCCAGGAGGAAAGCTGAATGAGAGGATGAAGAGAAGAGGATGAAGAAGGGCAATAAAAAAAAAAAAGCAGAAAAAGGGAAACGAGAGGTGA
The DNA here is from genome assembly GCF_900634775.1 of Gouania willdenowi. Lineage (NCBI taxonomy): Eukaryota > Metazoa > Chordata > Actinopteri > Blenniiformes > Gobiesocidae > Gouania > Gouania willdenowi. The sequence continues at coordinate 1,857,767 of NC_041052.1, forward strand.
AAAAAGTGGTAAAATATGGATGGATACATTAAAAAATGAGGCGTCAGAGGGATGGAGGGAGTAAAAATAATGGTTCAAAGAGGAAGTGAGAGGTGCAATGAAGCATGAGAAGGGATAAAAAAAAAAGGGGGGGGGGGGGGGGGGGGGGTGACGTGGGCGAATGCAACAAAGGTTGATCCACCACCAAGAATAGACGACTAATTAGTAACCAAAAAGATGCGCAGAAAGAGAAGAAGAAGAAGAGCAACAACGACTCCCTGCTGAGTTCTGATGCTCTGGGCTTTTATTCTGTATCGAGTGACATCGCAGCCATAAAAAAAATCAAGAATGGAGGGATGAACGAGGAAGAGAGAAGGAGGGATGGAGGAGAAAGAGAGAGAAGGAGGAATGGAGGAGAAGAGAGATAAGGAGGGATAGAGGAGAAGAGAGATAAGGAGGGGATAGAGGAGGAAGAGAGGAGAAGGAGGGATGGAGGATGAGCTTTATAGATGAGGACACATTTTCATGGAGATTTAAAAATGGACAATGGAGGGAAATAGAAGGAATCTCATGAAAAAAAGGTGTGAAGCAGAGTTTTATGGAGATTTGTAACGTCCACCAACCACACACTAGGGCTGGGCAATATATTGAGATCCAGATATATCGAGTTTTATTTTTTGCCGATATAAAAAAACATACATTTACAGCTTATTTTGTATTAAAATACTCATTACAGGAGTCGCTGCTTTCACTACTTTTCAGAACATCTACCACACACACACACGCTTTACATTCCCCTGCACACAAAGTAGAGCTGAGCAATACATCGTGATTCACGATATATCAAAATTTCCATTATGGCGAAATGGAAGGAAAATTAGAATATCGCCTATATATTTAAACTTGTTTTTATTAACACATTTCACATTAGAACTCACATCATACATAATGGTATTCAATAATGTTCATAAAGTCAAACAGTATCCTTTGCATTTTTACATATTTCTGAGATACATATTATATAGCTTGCTTTGTAGGGATGTACCGATTAATCGTAAGGCAGTTAAAAATCGATTCATAGGTATCACGGTTGATATCGATTTTCTGAAAATTGAATCGCAGATACTTTTTTTAACCAGCAGAGGGCGCTATCCACAAGTGTTGGTGGCGGGCGGGCAAATTAATAGGCTTCATTTTCATTTGTATTATTCCTTTATTTATTTCATTCAAGATTTATTTTTAGTTAAATTGCATTGTTTTGAACAGTTTATCAAGGGATTCTTTTGACAATGAAAAATAAAAGGAAATAATACAGTATTTTCTAAAATTGTCTACAGTCTCAGTTTGTAAAATAAATCGTGAGAGAATCGTATCGTGAACCCAGTATCGTGAATCGAATCGTATCGGGAGTTGAGTGAATCGTTACATCCCTATTATTTGTATTAAAATACTGGTTTTAGGAAGTCGTTAATTTCTCTTCTCCTCAGAACAAGCATGAATAGAACAGATGATTTCTCAGTGCGTTCTAACCCAGACCTTCATCTAAACAAGCCACACTACAGAACTCACTCACACGTGCTGTCCCTTAGAGGAGAAAAAGACAAAAGTGACATTTTGTGCAGCCGTTTGTTCATAAATATGTCAGAAATGCACAAAAGGACAACAAAAATACAAAAAACTACAACAAAATATATCAAGTTTTCTCTTTTGGCGATATATAAAATTACAATATTGCCTATATCAATATATTTTATAGCTTATTTAATATTAAAATACTCGTTTTAGCAGTCACTGCTTTCACAACTTCTCAAAACAACATAAAAAAAAACAGTTTGATGGATTTCTAGCACTAAACAAGCCACACTACACAACTCACTCACATGTGCTGTCCTTTATAGCAGAAAAAGGACAAAAGCTGTACATATTGTGCAGCTGTTTGTTAATAAACGTGCCTGTGTGGCATTTAGCGTCAGTAAATTTAAACCAGAATTGTTTTTCTGGTTGGACATTATTGAGTTAAAAATGTTGAGATTTATCACCATTTTGGGGAAAAAAAATGAAAATATGAGTTTTGGTCCATATCGCCAGCCCTACCACTAGAGCTGCACGATTATGGCCAAAATAATACTCACGATGATTATGATTATCACAATTATTTACAATTTTAGGGAAAAATGTGTTTTCAGTGGACTATTTTGAACAATATGTATGTATATGAGTTTACAGTGCAAAATTAAGCATTAAAATTAAATTGTAATTTTTTTTAAATTAACCCAAAAAATTTAAAATGTCAAACTAACTAAATAATTACACTACTACAGAGTAGAGAGCCCGTAAATTAAATGTAAATATTGCAGATAATCAGGTTACACACACGCACACACAACACACAGAACTAATCAAACATCTTCAACCCGCGGTGCCTCACCATGTGTGGGCCACCGTGAAGCGCCTCTGCTTGTGGTTGTTGTTGTTAAGCAACATGCGGGCGCAGGAGCCGGGGCGAGTTCCGGGGGCGAGAGTCGGGGGGAGATGAGGAGGGCGAGCGCCGGTGTCCCCGGGGCCTCTCCGGCTGCAGCAGGTTCTCACGCAGGATCTTCACCAGGTCCCTCGTTCAGGCCCCGAGTGTTTGGGCATGGGGGGCACCGCCAGGGTGTCCTGGTGGGTCACCCCCACGCCGCCCGCCTGCTGGGCCATGATGGGCCGGGCCCCCGAGGAGTGAACGCAGCCCCCGAGGAGGAAAGGACCACCACCACCACAGCTGCAGCAGCGGCACAGACGCAGCTCAGCTACTCATACGACACCAGATGTTTGACAGCCAGATGTTTCTCTCAAAATCATATTTAACGTTTTAAAAATGCAACAAAAAAGCACTCTCCGTCTGCAGAAAAAAGACCTGAAAGGCTGCGGATCCTCCGTGTTTAGAGCAGCGTCAGAGAGGACAGATGTGAGAGAAGAAGAGGAGGGAAAGGACGGAGGGAAAGGATGGAGGAAAAATGGGAAATCCATTCCAGTCCAATCCCAGTTTGAGTGAATCCACAGAGAGAAAAACACTCTATCCTTCCCTTCGCTCCATGAGAGCGATCACTGACTGCAGCAGGTTTACGCAACGGATGCTTTGGAAATGAGCAGAGAGCACGTGTGAGAGAGAGAGAGAAGAGAGGAGAGGAGAGAGAGAGAGAGGAGAGAGATGAGAGGAGGAAGATAGTGAGATAGAGAGAGAGAGATAGAGAGAAAGAGAGAAGGAAGGAGGGACATGCTAGGTAACTGTGGAGAAAGACTCTAAGTCGCTGCTCGTGTCAGAGTTTATATCATGAAAACAAACGCAGACAGGAAGTGGCTTTGACTGCTTTTACATCAAAGCAAAACGATAACACTGCTTCTACTTCCACTTCTCCTGATACGTTTCTATCCGTCTTCTCTTCAGCTGTGATTTATCACCTGCAGCTGATCATGGAGCAGTGTGTATTGTGTCAGTAGGGGGCAGTGTTGGCACGGGGCTAGGTGAGGTTCACCATCCTGCCAACAACAGAGAGCGAGACAGTGGAGCAAACATCTTATTATCTGACATACACGCCAAAGCCATTGTTTGAAAAACAAAAAAATTAGAAGAAATAATATTTTAACCACATTATTGTTATTTGCAGTGATGTCCAATAAACACGTTTCTGTAATTTGATTACTTTCCCCAAGTAACGAGTAAAAGTAAGCAATTAAAACGGATCTTTCGCAAAACCCCCGCCCACAAACGGTCATTATCCAATCATACGTTGGAGCAAACGTTACTATGTAAACAAGGTCTAACATGCTCAGAGCAGCACAATGAAGTGGTGTGTTCATGGCTTGTGCAGGTCAGATACCAGGTACCCCCAAGAGTTTGGCTGGGGGAGTCGCGTTCTTTCTGTTCCCAAAGCCCAAACCTAACTGTAACAATGTCTACAATAGACTATAAAACTATAAAAACATGTCAGTGATGTGTGAGTCAGTATGCATAAGTATTAGCAACTATCATATTACCACCTGATTAGGATGCCCCCCAGATGCCTCCCTAGTGAGGCATTCACATTCAGAAAACTTTATTTGTCCCCAAGGGGCAATTCACTTACAGTACATCTCGACCAAGAACATGAGAGACAATAACTTATTACATGGGGGGCAGGTACGGGGAGTACTGGGGAGGAGCCACAAGAGCAGCGCTAAGTTCTCAGATGAGAAATATGAAACAATGGGTGAGAAAAAGAGGTAAAAACCAAACTAGGCCCTTGTGGAGAGGGGCGGAGCTTGGGATCATAAAAAAACTCTTCAGCAAACATTGCAATGAAAACGGAGCGTTGAATCAACAGAATTCCATCCTTAGAAGAGTGTGGAGAAAAAAACAGACCTTGACAAACTGTTCATCAATCTGCTGGGAAGGAGGAGGGGGTGGAGCCAGGGGAGAGGTGTGAAAAGAAAGGTTGTGTATGCATGATTAGAATCAGGATCAGAATGCAGATAGAGGCTCCTGTTAAATCAAAACAAGACAAAAGAGCAGCAAAGCAGGAAAAAAAGCGTCCTCTCCTCAGAGTGCAAAAAAAAGGGCACGTCCCTCCAGAAGGAGACCTCAAGGAACGTGGGTCCTGAGTAAGGGGATCCCCCTGAGGAGCTGGAAGAGGTGGCCTTTTAGTGTAACCCCCTGTTTGCCTGAATCTAGAGGATATCGTGCAGGTATAGCTCGATGAGCATTAACGGAGGAGTAGTCATTTGTAAAATGATTGTCAATGATTCAGTACCACCAACTGTCACAATATTTGACTCACAAAAAAAATGAGAAAAGGACTAGCAGGAAGAAGGGGGGTCAAATTATGGAAAGTATAATCATAATCTACATTGAATTATCTTTGAAAAGATATATCACAACTATGTTCACAGAAATTTGGAAATTAATGGAAATGGGGGGTGGGCCCCATTTTTAAAAAAGGGCTTTGAGCGTCTCATCATATTAATTCACAGAGTATTCATAACACAAACTGCATTCTGGTCTAACAAGAACTAACAAAGGAGTAGTCATTGAAAAATGGGCCCCCCGGGAGCCCCTGGTAATGGGCCCCATTTGTATATTGGTATGTGCCAATGATTCGGTGTCACCCAACCGTCGTAATATTTGACTCGCAATAAATGGGAAATCGACTTTTGTTTTTTTTTCTTTGCCCCAGAGCCCAAAATCAAAAAGCAAGCTCTGAGCGTCGATGCGTACACATCTATAGATTATAGCTACCACATTTCAGCTTGATCCGTTCATGAATAACAGGAGTAGTGATTTTAACTAGTGTACACAAGAAGAACAAGAACAAGAAGAAGAACAAGAAGAACACGAACAAGAACAAGAAGAACACGAACAAGAACAAGAAGAACACGAACAAGAACAAGAAAAACAAGAACAAGAAGAACACGAACAAGAAGAACAAGAAGAACACGAAGAACAAGAAGAACAAGAAGAACAAGAACAAGAAGAACAAGAAGAACACGAAGAACAAGAAGAACAAGAAGAACAAGAACAAGAAGAACACGAAGAACACGAAGAACACGAAGAACACGAAGAACAAGAAGAACAAGAACACGAAGAACAAGAAGAACAAGAACACGAAGAACAAGAAGAACAAGAACAAGAACAAGAACAAGAAGAAGAAGAAGAAGAACAAAGGCGTTTGAGTCTGGTAGCTCGCCCTAAAACATCTTGAAGACTAAAATATTTCCAAAACTAAAATCTTTACAATGTTACTAAAACTGAGATCTTGTCAGAAAAGGAAAAAAACACAAAGTATTTTATTCCCAGTTCACGGATTGGCCACGACTATCGTCTTTACAACGATCATTAAAGAAGAACAAATCTCTGGAGCTTTCAGGGTTTTCAGCTTTGAATCAAACAAAAGAAAAGCTTATCGTTGCTTTGCCTCAGAGGACTCACACACTTTTATCACAGGTTTATTACATGAGTTAAAACCTTTATATTCCAGCATGTTTCCACAGGCATCAACAACACCTGCCCACGGATTAAAATAATCCGTCTTCAAACAGTTAATGTTTGTTTTTCACTCTCAGCGCTGATGGCTGTTCTTATTTCTACCAAAAATACACAAACGCTCCACATCACGTTTGGTTTTCCTGCTGTTTTAAGCCATGTGGGACATTCTGTACAAAATCATCTACAGATGGACTAAAAAGCAACTAAAACACAATCAATTCATCTAGATTTAGGCTAAAATTATGTTCAAATGTTAAAAATTAACACCAATCCAGAGAACGTTGCTTTGGCTTAGTGCAGACAAAGGCAACTAGCGGCTTGGGGGCCACATTCGGCCCCAAAAGTAAATGTACCAAATGACAGAAAACTACACCAAACAAACCAAGTATACATACACAAAGAATTACAACATTACAGGAAAATACAGTAAAAGACACAAACTACAAGGAAAAGGAACAACAGTAATACACAAAATGACTCAAAACAATATACAGAATTACAGAAAATGAGAACAAAAGTACACCAAAAGACTAGAAAATATAAAAAATGACTTTGCAAACCCACAGCACTAACAATCAAGTATAACTACAACAGAAATACACAAAATTACTCCAAAAATACACAAAATAACAGCACAAATACACAATATGACTCCAAAAAACAAACATTTTACAGGAAAAATACCCAAAAGGATATCGGGCAAGACAACAACAAACATACACAGAATGGACACAAAATGACTATATAAACTCTGTTCTTTCCTGTATTAATGCTCAGATTATTATTATTACTATTCTAAATACTGATATAAATGTTGATCATGTGACCCTCTGATCCAAAAAACACATTATTGTGGCCATGCTGTAATAAAAGTTGCTTACCTGTGACTTAGCACTTAGCTTAGCATGCTAAACAATCATTTAGAACTCTAACCATGAAGTGCTATGATCTAGGTAAACATGGACAGGCTAAAATTCTAATGCTAAATGATAAAAGTACAGGACTGAAAAGAACACATAGAAGAGGAATTAAAACACTAATATACTGTAAATAATCTTCCAAAAGACGTAGAAAACAGTGAAAAGTGGCCAACAGCCATGATAGCGAGAAGTTAGCAAAACTAGCTAATGTTTTAGTTGATATTTACTACTGTAATTGTAAATGATTCAGCAACGCAAAATTCGAAAGTTCTCTGATTTATCTCCAAAAAAGGGGAAAAAAGAAATTAGGAATTAATCTTTATTTCTTCTTCTTCTTTTGTTTAAATTCAAAATCAGGCCCCGTTATGACACAGAAATGTCTCTCATACATGTGTTGGGACAGTATCACAGATTTAAATGTTTTTCCCCTGGAAAACAGGTGATTGAATGTGTAGAAATTTTAACATAGAGAGAATTTGTACAATTTGATTACAATGTAATTTAAGTCTTTAAAATTTTACAAATTAAAAATGTTTAATTTTTTATTTCAATTATTAAATGTTTCCTTTTTCCCCCCAAAAATGTTAATTTTTTAAATCTTTAAATTTTTATTCTTTTATTTTAGTATTTGAAATTTTATTTTATTTCTTAATTTATTTATTTAGAATTTTTTTGTATCTATTTTGCGCAGTTAAAAACCAATACATAATATCACAGAAATAGATGCAGAAAGCTCAAAGCGCTTAAATGATAATCATTATGGTTTTTCAAATTAAAACTCCACACACAATTTTAAACAACTGTATTCTATACTTTTACTTTCTCAAATCTAGTTAAAAATAAAGTAAAAATATCTGAGCTGGTGCTTATCGTTACAGAAATGTGTAATAAACATTTCGGGAAAAACACGGATAAATAATCAACCAGAAACTAAACCAAAATTTGTGAAAAAAAAAAAAATTTAAAAATAAAGGTGTGTCATCGTAAATCTGTTCTTTAGTTTGACAGCTTGTGATTTTATCTATTTTCTGCTTTCATCTCCCTCTAATTCTTCCTCTTCTTTTTCTTCTTCTACATATTTGTTGCTTTGCTCTCGGTTTGCTTTTATCTTTTTTTTTATTGCTTTGTAAAAAAAAAAAAAAACATCGACACACTGTCGCCAAGCATGACATCGACGTGCTCCACGGGCAACCACGGGCAACCACGGGCAACCACGGGCAACGTGCACAAGGGGTGGATGAGAGAAAGGTTCATCAACCCAAAATGATATAAACCTGACTATAAGCAAAGGTTATAGAAATGAGACTTATTTATGTTTAAAGTTTGTAATTTCAGCTAAAACATCATAGTGCATGTGTTTTATTGGGATTTCACGTGTGATGTTGCCAGATTGGAGCTTTTCTGTGAGTTTGACTTTAAAACAAAGATGTCTACGATGATGGTTGCTATGGTTACCAGCCCCATAGATGTAAAGATGTGGCTGATATGACTGAGTGTGGGAGATAAAAAAAAGTCAATTTTATAATAATAATAATATCCATACATATCCATTGGGTGAATGATTGTTTTTATCTTCACATTTTGTTTGTTGATGTAAAGAATTAATGCAACTCTGACTCCCCCTTGTGGACATCTAACAATCCTGCACTTTGATTATTTTTGTTCTAAACATCTGTCCAGACAAGGGAAAGTGGCGGCTTGGGGGCCACATGCGGCCCTCAGATTAATATAATGTGTCCCCCAAAATACACATACATTCAAAATGACTCCAAAAAATACAAAGAATTACAGCAATGTACAGAAAATGACAAAATAAATACAAAAAAGATTAAGAAAGACACAAAATGATGACAGAAATCTACAAAATGACTTAATAAACAAGAACAGATAACATAAAAAATAACAGCAAACACAAATGACTCCAAAAACACAAAATGAACACAAAAATACACAAAGAACAGAAAATATAAAAATGTCAATAAAAGTAAAAAAGACTTATGACACAAAAAATAACTCAAAACAAACAGAGAAACAAAAAGAGAAACAGAGACTGACTCTATAAACACACAGAACAATAAAAATACACAAAAACAGACCATCTCTTTGTTGTTTACTGTTAATGCTCTGATTGGTCATTATTCTAAATACTAGCATGGTTATTGATCATGTGACCTTCATGTCAGATAATCACATTATTGTGGCACCGCAGTGACAAAAGTTAGCAGTTAGTTTTATTAAACTTAATGAGTTGTTTAAATTTACAATTAAAGTTACTTCATGATTCAAAATAGATTTTTAAAAATAATAATATGGCAAGGTCATAATTGTGACTCAGGGAAAAAACAACATAGTTTAAATTCTATGAAGTAAAACGTCAGTTTCATCCTGCAACTCCTTAAGTAACCACCAGAGGGAGTCAGATCCACACTGCACAGCTTTACACTAACATGAATAAATACTGAGAGACGTGGTCAAAGCGTTTGTTTGTATGTTAGGTCACATGTTCCTTCAGAAAAGTAGAATAATACTACAATAATATAACCAAAGCAGAACAAAGGCTATAATGTCACAGCCACTTATCTCAGAAAATCACAAACCCATAACAAATAACGTTTTTCTAAGCTTCTACATCACCTCCATGGCTATTTTTATTTTATTTTTTCAGAATGAAGTAGGGCCTTAGTGGTTAAATACAGAAATCTTAGTCCGCCCAAAAAATACCAGAGATTTACATCAAATATAGAGCCAATTCTCATTAACAAAGGCTATAAAAGCAGAAATAAATGAACTTATGTATGGACATCAACTGCAGAAAGTTTGGTGATAATAATAAACATCAGATACACATGTTTTGCCACCACTGTGCCAAAGTTTTCCACACGTTTAGGAACAAGTTTTTAACTGTAATATGTCATGGAAATTGATTTCAATCATTATTAGTCTTATTTTTGGCTACTAGTTGTTGCAATTTGGCTTGAAATAAACACAATTTTTATTCAGGTTTCTGCGGTGCCATGCGTAATGCTATTTTTGGTTCCACACTTAGGTGCCGTTACGCATTGGGTGTTCTTCAGCAATGTTTTGACCAATCAGAATGTTTGACACAGCGTTGCAAAGCTGAGAGTCTGTAGAAATTGGTGATATCAAACACTATGGGGATGGGTTTTGACCCTGTCCAACCAGAGCTGGATAAAGGAGGGACCAGCCATTTTACGCATGAGCGCCGTGCGCCTCATTGGACAGATTTCTCGAGTGAGAAGTGCTCAGATGTGTGTCATAGTGGTATCTATCTGATAACACCATTTGGATTAATTAAAATATGGAGTTTTATGCTCATTGGAGCAACTTTTGATAAGAAACAACAAAAGTAAGACACAATTTATTGTCATTGGCGACTTTTTTCGCAGTGTATTTTCTAATTTTGTGGCGTTGTTATGGTACGTAACATACCCGACCTGTACAGTGTATCAGTGGATTCAGCTCAGCCTGTTGTTTCACGTAGGCTCTTGTTATAGAGATCTGTGTTTATTTTGTGACTCAAAGCAGTGGAAAAAGGCAGAGTTGTTTTCTTTTCCCTCTTTCAACATAATGTCCTGAGGGGTATTCCATAAAGGAGGGTTAACAAACTCTGAGTCTATCCATAAACTGGGAAACTCTGGGTATCGGATTCCATTACAGCTGGTATGAAGTGGGTCAATCAACCCTTAGTATGTAAACCTTGGGTTACTTACGTGCACACGAGCGATAAAAAGTCATCATCAATGGATCGACGATTACACAAACTACCATGGCAACTACCCGGAAGAGAGTGATTTATTCACCCTAATGGGTGAAATAAGATAATGATGTGAGCATGTCTGTTTAGGAATGAGATACTCAGAGTTTCCTTCATTTGAGCCCAAAAATACTCAGTTTGAACATAACTTGCTTTATGGAATACCTCTCAGGTGTGTGTGATGTGGTCTGTTGTTCTGAATGTGGGTTGGCTACAGTTTTAGCTTCTATTATTTCTTAGGATTACAGAGAGGTAGAGAATGTGTGATTTAATGCATTCTTTACAACATTTAGACCCGTGAGAGTCACGGAAGCTGGAGTTGCCCCCGCCGGCGGGTCCGGTAGGGTTGAAGAGGTTAAGAAGTTAGGGATTTTTAAAAATTGTTTAGCAGTATTTTAATATAAATAACACATTATCCATGATATTCTATCCTAATTGAAATAAATTGGCTTCTCTATGCACACTGTGGGCACCCCACCAGCACCAGGAATGGCCAGGCTGAGCTATCGGGCAAGAAGCCCCCCCCCCCCCGGACCGAGCCCGCCCCCAGCCGCCAAACTACAGGACACCACCCCCCACCCACAAATGGAAATGGGCAGTCAGGCAGGGCTGGCCCCAAGGCCGCACCAAGTGCGCGTCCCGAAACCTACACCAGCCTCATTTAACCCCCAAAGCACAACAGGGTGCCAACCACACCCCCCACTGGTCCGGGGGGGCGATCACCACTGCAGACCAGCCCGCACTAGGACCAACACAGGCTCGTACGGCCACACAACACCGACAGCAAGAAGCCCCCCCACACACCCCCCCCCCCCCCCCACCCCCCCCCCCCCCCCCCCCCCCCCCCCCCCACCCCCCCCCCCCCCCCCCCCCCCCCCCCCCCCCCATTGAGAGAGACAACCATCAGCCATGACACCAACTGCAAACTGACAAGCAAGTGCACCCAATCACCCCCCCCCCCCCCCAAAGCGGGCACTGCCACCCCACAACAATGTCCAAAGCACCGTGGTGCCACACCAAACAGTGGCCGTACCCCAAGCAGGTGCCCACAAAAGGCAGCCCAGTGCGACCACAAAAAAAGCCCCCGCACATACAAGACCACATCCCACCGCCCCACCAGAACCTCCCCAGCCCATGACCTTGCTTGTGTTTAGAACTCAGTGGAGATGAAAGAGATGAAAGAGATGAAAGAGATGAAAAAGATGAAAGAAACATATCAAACCAACGTTAAAGAACACTCAGTTTAAAGTGACTGATAAACCCTATTATAGCTCATTATCACCTGGTCCTGATGTCAGATCCACACTCTCCTAAACTTGAGTCTGATGACAATAAAAGGCAATACTCTGAAGGAGTATTTGGCCGCTTTAAGAGGTTATTTAAAAGTGAGGAAGCTCTGACATTTGAGCCTGTGGTTGATTTGGAGACAGAGAAGGAGGAGCAACCACAGATGGAGGTACAGTTGGATCAGTGGAAGGAGAAGCAGCAGACGCAAGACGGGGAGATGTCAATGGTTGATCAGAAGGATCTGGGAATCCAAGAGTGGCTGACCGCCAAAGAAGAGGAGCTGAAGCAGATGAGAAACGTACTGCAGGAGAATGCCCTGGTGCTGGAACAGAACCGGACGCTGCTGGTGGCGAAGGAGCAACGCCTGCGGGAAGTGGATCAACAGCAGCAGGAGGTGAAGCTGGAGCATGACAAGCAGCGGGTGGAAACCAAAAGTGAACTGGAAAAGCAAGAGGAGCATCTGGAGCAGGAGAGAATCAAACTGCTGGAGATTTCCCTTCAACTGGAGGAAAACCAGGAAAAGCAGGACAAGAAGAAGCAGCAGCTGCTGCAACAGGAGCTGGAGCTTCAACAGGAGAACGAGCAACTGTACCTGTTGAGGGAGAACACCCGCATCCAAATGCGGGAACACAGGGAACAGCTGGAGGAGGAGGAAACGAAGATGGAGGCAAGGCAGAAGTTATTGGAGCAGGAGGAGTGTCATGTCCAGGAATGCTTTGAGAAAGTGAAATGTGCCCAGGAGGCGCTCAACCTCAGCCTGGACTTGAGTCTGCAGAGTCAGCTACAGCATCAGGTGGAGATGGAACTCCTGGAAAAGAATCTCACAGAACTGATCTCCAAAAAAAAGAAGAAAGGCATATTCAAAAAGCTGAAACATTGGCTACGATCAAAGATCGGCAGGAAATGATAAACTTCTACATCAAAAGAAGCTGGACCTCTCAAAATGGTTTTCTCCAGTCACTCTGGTTCCCTCTCCGCTCTACGGCGGGGTCTGGGTCTCCTCACCCCCGGCGTAAATGTTGACCGATACACTTTGATACTTTGTTTCCTATGATTATATTGAAAATAAAGTGCAAGTTTTGAAACCATTGTTTTAATGTTTGTGTCCAACAAAACACACATAGTTAGGTACAGTAGGTCAGTAATAATCCAGAAATAAATTACATTTCAAGATGCTTAAAAGACATAAAACATATTTTTCTGTGACCGGAAGATAAACAAGGGCTTTTTAATGCTCATTTATAACAACACACAGCCACACCCCCTAGTGGAAGGGCTGCCAATCACATAAAAGAGCAAACCTCCGTGTCATGTTGACGGCTTCCCCCCGGCGTAGGTCCTAACGCTGAACCTTAAACCAGGCTTCAGACCCAAGTTCTCAGACGTTTGTGAATAAAGGAGTTCAACAGCTGGTTAATCTCTACAACATCTGTTCTGTTTGGAAGAGACCAAACGTACCGTGTGTGTGTGAGAATAGACCATCCTAAGTCAATCTACTGCAGTATTTCTATATCAAGCGCCCACAGCAGGACGTGCAGGTGTGTTCTATATCATTGATTCTCAACTGGTCGGTCTGGACCCAAAAGTGGGTCACAGACCTCCACTGGGTGGGTCGTGGACAGCTGGTGAAAAAATTAACAAATACTTAAAATCTCTCATGTTGGACTTGTCTTTTATATCGAAATAGCATTTTTTTTTGACAAACATGCTGTAAAATGCATGTTGCAAGGAAAAATATATTGATTTATATTTTAAAAAATGTTATACATGTGTATGTTTTCAACAGCTACTTTTGAAAAACTAAATTTAATTGGTTGAATTCTAAAAAAATTTTTTTAAAAAGTGGGTCATGATTTAATGACCGTGGAAAAATGTGGGTCCCAGGATGAGACCAGATGAGATGTTCTAAATCAACCTCTATCTGCAGACATCACACACTTTATTTAGTAAACAGCTGATACGTTACATGCTCTGCACCTGCAATGCCAACAAAATTAAGTCGTCATATTTTTCATCAAGAAAAACATACATTTTAATCTGTGAAACTAAACGAGGAGAGTAAACAATAAAAACACGTTACTGGTCTTACTTTACAGTACTGTGGGACTTTTATTTTCTTATTTCTTATCATGAGTGTTGGGTATTTTAAGATGAGACACTTTTAATTTTTACATTAGACATTTTCATTTAATATTATTTAATCTTGCACTAAAGTCTAAAGTTAATTTTTTTTTTTTATTTATTGCTTGATTAATCAAGCTACGTCACAGAAATGCTCTGTTTAGGGTTGAATGTTAAATATTTTTTTGCTGTTCTTTATCTTTTTAATGTATTATAGAAGTATCGGATCGGGACTCGGTATCGGCCAATTCTCAAAATCAAAGGACTCGGACTTGGACTCGGGGGCAAAAAAACCTGATCGGGACATCCCTAGTTTAATGTCTAAACATGAGTCTACGTCCAGTAACAGCTGCGTCAGTGCTGGCTAAAAAAAAAAAAAAAAAAAAGTGTTGCACTTCAGCTGTCAGTGCAGTGCTCTGTCCTCAGAGCAGATCAGAGAGGGAACGAATTAAGACAGGCTTGAAGCACAAACATCCACTATTAAATCAATCCTTTTTCTGCCCAAGAACATGGATTATCCTTATTATTGATATGTGGATTATGTAAATAGAACCACCGTTGCCTATGGCGCAGCGGCACCTGGCCATGACCTTGCTTGTGTTTAGAACTCAGTGGAGATGAAAGAGATGAAAGAGATGAAAAAGATGAAAGAGATGAAAAAGATGAAAGAAACATATCAAACCAACGTTAAAGAACACTCAGTTTAAAGTGACTGATGAACCCTATTATAGCTCATTATCACCTGGTCCTGATGTCAGATCCACACTCTCCTAAACTTGAGTCTGATGAAAATAAAAGGCAATACTCTGAAGGAGTATTTGGCCGCTTTAAGAGGTTATTTAAAAGTGAGGAAGCTCTGACATTTGAGCTTGTGGTTGATTTGGAGACTGAGAAGGAGGAGCAACCACAGATGGAGGTACAGTTGGATCAGTGGAAGGAGAAGCAGCAGACGCAGGACGGGGAGATGTCAATGGTTGATCAGAAGGAGCTGGGAATCCAAGAGTGGCTGACCGCCAAAGAAGAGGAGCTGAAACAGATGAGAAACGTACTGCAGGAGAATGCCCTGGTGCTGGAACAGAACCGGACGCTGCTGGTGGCGAAGGAGCAACGCCTGCGGGAAGTGGATCAACAGCAGCAGGAGGTGAAGCTGGAGCATGACAAGCAGCGGGTGGAAACCAAAAGTGAACTGGAAAAGCAAGAGGAGCATCTGGAGCAGGAGAGAATCAAACTGCTGGAGATTTCCCTTCAACTGGAGGAAAACCAGGAAAAGCAGGACAAGAAGAAGCAGCAGCTGCTGCAACAGGAGCTGGAGCTTCAGCAGGAGAACGAGCAACTGTACCTGTTGAGGGAGAACACCCGCATCCAAATGCGGGAACACAGGGAACAGCTGGAGGAGGAGGAAACGAAGATGGAGGCAAGGCAGAAGTTATTGGAGCAGGAGGAGTGTCATGTCCAGGAATGCTTTGAGAAAGTGAAATGTGCCCAGGAGGCGCTCAACCTCAGCCTGGACTTGAGTCTGCAGAGTCAGCTACAGCATCAGGTGGAGATGGAACTCCTGGAAAAGAATCTCACAGAACTGATCTCCAAAAAAAAGAAGAAAGGCATATTCAAAAAGCTGAAACATTGGCTACGATCAAAGATCGGCAGGAAACGATAAACTTCTACATCAAAAGAAGCTGGACCTCTCAAAATGGTTTTCTCCAGTCACTCTGGTTCCCTCTCCGCTCTACGGCGGGGTCTGGGTCTCCTCACCCCCGGCGTAAATGTTGACCGATACACTTTGATACTTTGTTTCCTATGATTATATTGAAAATAAAGTGCAAGTTTTGAAACCATTGTTTTAATGTTTGTGTCCAACAAAACACACATAGTTAGGTACAGTAGGTCAGTAATAATCCAGAAATAAATTACATTTCAAGATGCTTAAAAGACATAAAACATATTTTTCTGTGACCGGAAGATAAACAAGGGCTTTTTAATGCTCATTTATAACAACACACAGCCACACCCCCTAGTGGAAGGGCTGCCAATCACATAAAAGAGCAAACCTCCGTGTCACGTTGACGGCTTCCCCCAGCGTAGGTCCTAACGCTGAACCTTAAACCAGGCTTCAGACCCAAGTTCTCAGACGTTTGTGAATAAAGGAGTTCAACAGCTGGTTAATCTCTACAACATCTGTTCTGTTTGGAAGAGACCAAACGTATCGTGTGTGTGTGAGAATAGACCATCCTAAGTCAATCTACTGCAGTATTTCTATATCAAGCGCCCACAGCAGGACGTGCAGGTGTGTTCTATATCATTGATTCTCAACTGGTCGGTCTGGACCCAAAAGTGGGTCACAGACCTGTACTGGGTGGGTCGTGGACAGCTGGTCAAAAATTAACAAATACTTAAAGTCTCTCATGTTGGACTTGTCTTTTATATCAAAATAACATTTTTTTTTGACAAACATGCTGTAAAATGCATGTTGCAAGGAAAAATATATTGATTTATGTTTTAAAAAATGTTATACATGTGTATGTTTTCAACAGCTACTTTTGAAAAACTAAATTTAATTGGTTGAATTCTAAAAAAAATTTAAAAAAAAAGTGGGTCATGATTTAATGACCGTGGAAAAATGTGGGTCCCAGGATGAGACCAGATGAGATGTTCTAAATCAACCTCTATCTGCAGACATCACACACTTTATTTAGTAAACAGCTGATACGTTACATGCTCTGCACCTGCAATGCCAACAAAATTAAGTCGTCATATTTTTCATCAAGAAAAACATACATTTTAATCTGTGAAACTAAACGAGGAGAGTAAACAATAAAAACACGTTACTGGTCTTACTTTACAGTACTGTGGGACTTTTATTTTCTTATTTCTTATCATGAGTGTTGGGTATTTTAAGATGAGACACTTTTAATTTTTACATTAGACATTTTCATTTAATATTATTTAATCTTGCACTAAAGTCTAAAGTTAATTTTTTTTTTTTATTTATTGCTTGATTAATCAAGCTACGTCACAGAAATGCTCTGTTTAGGGTTGAATGTTAAATATTTTTTTGCTGTTCTTTATCTTTTTAATGTATTATAGAAGTATCGGATCGGGACTCGGTATCGGCCAATTCTCAAAATCAAAGGACGCGGTCTTGGACTCGGGGGCAAAAAAACCTGATCGGGACATCCCTAGTTTAATGTCTAAACATGAGTCTACGTCCAGTAACAGCTGCGTCAGTGCTGGCTGCAAAAAAAAAAAAAAAAAAAGTGTTGCACTTCAGCTGTCAGTGCAGTGCTCTGTCCTCAGAGCAGATCAGAGAGGGAACGAATTAAGACAGGCTTGAAGCACAAACATCCACTATTAAATCAATCCTTTTTCTGCCCAAGAACATGGATTATCCTTATTATTGATATGTGGATTATGTAAATAGAACCACCGTTGCCTATGGCGCAGCGGCACCTGGCCATGACCTTGCTTGTGTTTAGAACTCAGTGGAGATGAAAGAGATGAAAGAGATGAAAAAGATGAAAGAAACATATCAAACCAACGTTAAAGAACACTCAGTTTAAAGTGACTGATGAACCCTATTATAGCTCATTATCACCTGGTCCTGATGTCAGATCCACACTCTCCTAAACTTGAGTCTGATGAAAATAAAAGGCAATACTCTGAAGGAGTATTTGGCCGCTTTAAGAGGTTATTTAAAAGTGAGGAAGCTCTGACATTTGAGCTTGTGGTTGATTTGGAGACGGAGAAGGAGGAGCAACCACAGATGGAGGTACAGTTGGATCAGTGGAAGGAGAAGCAGCAGACGCAGGACGGGGAGATGTCAATGGTTGATCAGAAGGAGCTGGGAATCCAAGAGTGGCTGACCGCCAAAGAAGAGGAGCTGAAACAGATGAGAAACGTACTGCAGGAGAATGCCCTGGTGCTGGAACAGAACCGGACGCTGCTGGTGGCGAAGGAGCAACGCCTGCGGGAAGTGGATCAACAGCAGCAGGAGGTGAAGCTGGAGCATGACAAGCAGCGGGTGGAAACCAAAAGTGAACTGGAAAAGCAAGAGGAGCATCTGGAGCAGGAGAGAATCAAACTGCTGGAGATTTCCCTTCAACTGGAGGAAAACCAGGAAAAGCAGGACAAGAAGAAGCAGCAGCTGCTGCAACAGGAGCTGGAGCTTCAGCAGGAGAACGAGCAACTGTACCTGTTGAGGGAGAACACCCGCATCCAAATGCGGGAACACAGGGAACAGCTGGAGGAGGAGGAAACGAAGATGGAGGCAAGGCAGAAGTTATTGGAGCAGGAGGAGTGTCATGTCCAGGAATGCTTTGAGAAAGTGAAATGTGCCCAGGAGGCGCTCAACCTCAGCCTGGACTTGAGTCTGCAGAGTCAGCTACAGCATCAGGTGGAGATGGAACTCCTGGAAAAGAATCTCACAGAACTGATCTCCAAAAAAAAGAAGAAAGGCGTATTCAAAAAGCTGAAACATTGGCTACGATCAAAGATCGGCAGGAAACGATAAACTTCTACATCAAAAGAAGCTGGACCTCTCAAAATGGTTTTCTCCAGTCACTCTGGTTCCCTCTCCGCTCTACGGCGGGGTCTGGGTCTCCTCACCCCCGGCGTAAATGTTGACCGATACACTTTGATACTTTGTTTCCTATGATTATATTGAAAATAAAGTGCAAGTTTTGAAACCATTGTTTTAATGTTTGTGTCCAACAAAACACACATAGTTAGGTACAGTAGGTCAGTAATAATCCAGAAATAAATTACATTTCAAGATGCTTAAAAGACATAAAACATATTTTTCTGTGACCGGAAGATAAACAAGGGCTTTTTAATGCTCATTTATAACAACACACAGCCACACCCCCTAGTGGAAGGGCTGCCAATCACATAAAAGAGCAAACCTCCGTGTCACGTTGACGGCTTCCCCCAGCGTAGGTCCTAACGCTGAACCTTAAACCAGGCTTCAGACCCAAGTTCTCAGACGTTTGTGAATAAAGGAGTTCAACAGCTGGTTAATCTCTACAACATCTGTTCTGTTTGGAAGAGACCAAACGTATCGTGTGTGTGTGAGAATAGACCATCCTAAGTCAATCTACTACAGTATTTCTATATCAAGCGCCCACAGCAGGACGTGCAGGTGTGTTCTATATCATTGATTCTCAACTGGTCGGTCTGGACCCAAAAGTGGGTCACAGACCTGTACTGGGTGGGTCGTGGACAGCTGGTGAAAAAATTAACAAATACTTAAAGTCTCTCATGTTGGACTTGTCTTTTATATCAAAATAACATTTTTTTTTGACAAACATGCTGTAAAATGCATGTTGCAAGGAAAAATATATTGATTTATGTTTTAAAAAATGTTATACATGTGTATGTTTTCAACAGCTACTTTTGAAAAACTAAATTTAATTGGTTGAATTCTAAAAAAATTTAAAAAAAAAAGTGGGTCAGGATTTAATGACCGTGGAAAAATGTGGGTCCCAGGATGAGACCAGATGAGATGTTCTAAATCAACCTCTATCTGCAGACATCACACACTTTATTTAGTAAACAGCTGATACGTTACATGCTCTGCACCTGCAATGCCAACAAAATTAAGTCGTCATATTTTTCATCAAGAAAAACATACATTTTAATCTGTGAAACTAAACGAGGAGAGTAAACAATAAAAACACGTTACTGGTCTTACTTTACAGTACTGTGGGACTTTTATTTTCTTATTTCTTATCATGAGTGTTGGGTATTTTAAGATGAGACACTTTTAATTTTTACATTAGACATTTTCATTTAATATTATTTAATCTTGCACTAAAGTCTAAAGTAATTTTTTTTTAATTTATTGCTTGATTAATCAAGCTACGTCACAGAAATGCTCTGTTTAGGGTTGAATGTTAAATATTTTTTTGCTGTTCTTTATCTTTTTAATGTATTATAGAAGTATCGGATCGGGACTCGGTATCGGCCAATTCTCAAAATCAAAGGACTCGGACTTGGACTCGGGGGCAAAAAAACCTGATCGGGACATCCCTAGTTTAATGTCTAAACATGAGTCTACGTCCAGTAACAGCTGCGTCAGTGCTGGCTGCAAAAAAAAAAAAAAAAGTGTTGCACTTCAGCTGTCAGTGCAGTGCTCTGTCCTCAGAGCAGATCAGAGAGGGAACGAATTAAGACAGGCTTGAAGCACAAGCATCCACTATTAAATCAATCCTTTTTCTGCACAAGAACATGGATTATCCTTATTATTGATATGTGGATTATGTAAATAGAACCACCGTTGCCTATGGCGCAGCGGCACCTGGCCATGACCTTGCTTGTGTTTAGAACTCAGTGGAGATGAAAGAGATGAAAGAGATGAAAAAGATGAAAGAAACATATCAAACCAACGTTAAAGAACCCTCAGTTTAAAGTGACTGATAAACCCTATTATAGCTCATTATCACCTGGTCCTGATGTCAGATCCACACTCTCCTAAACTTGAGTCTGATGACAATAAAAGGCAATACTCTGAAGGAGTATTTGGCCGCTTTAAGAGGTTATTTAAAAGTGAGGAAGCTCTGACATTTGAGCCTGTGGTTGATTTGGAGACAGAGAAGGAGGAGCAACCACAGATGGAGGTACAGTTGGATCAGTGGAAGGAGAAGCAGCAGACGCAGGACGGGGAGATGTCAATGGTTGATCAGAAGGAGCTGGGAATCCAAGAGTGGCTGACCGCCAAAGAAGAGGAGCTGAAACAGATGAGAAACGTACTGCAGGAGAATGCCCTGGTGCTGGAACAGAACCGGACGCTGCTGGTGGCGAAGGAGCAACGCCTGCGGGAAGTGGATCAACAGCAGCAGGAGGTGAAGCTGGAGCATGACAAGCAGCGGGTGGAAACCAAAAGTGAACTGGAAAAGCAAGAGGAACATCTGGAGCAGGAGAGAATCAAACTGCTGGAGATTTCCCTTCAACTGGAGGAAAACCAGGAAAAGCAGGACAAGAAGAAGCAGCAGCTGCTGCAACAGGAGCTGGAGCTTCAGCAGGAGAACGAGCAACTGTACCTGTTGAGGGAGAACACCCGCATCCAAATGCGGGAACACAGGGAACAGCTGGAGGAGGAGGAAACGAAGATGGAGGCAAGGCAGAAGTTATTGGAGCAGGAGGAGTGTCATGTCCAGGAATGCTTTGAGAAAGTGAAATGTGCCCAGGAGGCGCTCAACCTCAGCCTGGACTTGAGTCTGCAGAGTCAGCTACAGCATCAGGTGGAGATGGAACTCCTGGAAAAGAATCTCACAGAACTGATCTCCAAAAAAAAGAAGAAAGGCATATTCAAAAAGCTGAAACATTGGCTACGATCAAAGATCGGCAGGAAATGATAAACTTCTACATCAAAAGAAGCTGGACCTCTCAAAATGGTTTTCTCCAGTCACTCTGGTTCCCTCTCCGCTCTACGGCGGGGTCTGGGTCTCCTCACCCCCGGCGTAAATGTTGACCGATACACTTTGATACTTTGTTTCCTATGATTACATTGAAAATAAAGTGCAAGTTTTGAAACCATTGTTTTAATGTTTGTGTCCAACAAAACACACATAGTTAGGTACAGTAGGTCAGTAATAATCCAGAAATAAATTACATTTCAAGATGCTTAAAAGACATAAAACATATTTTTCTGTGACCGGAAGATAAACAAGGGCTTTTTAATGCTCATTTATAACAACACACAGCCACACCCCCTAGTGGAAGGGCTGCCAATCACATAAAAGGGCAAACCTCCGTGTCACATTGACGGCTTCCCCCCGGCGTAGGTCCTAACGCTGAACCTTAAACCAGGCTTCAGACCCAAGTTCTCAGACGTTTGTGAATAAAGGAGTTCAACAGCTGGTTAATCTCTACAACATCTGTTCTGTTTGGAAGAGACCAAACGTACCGTGTGTGTGTGAGAATAGACCATCCTAAGTCAATCTACTGCAGTATTTCTATATCAAGCGCCCACAGCAGGACGTGCAGGTGTGTTCTATATCATTGATTCTCAACTGGTCGGTCTGGACCCAAAAGTGGGTCACAGACCTCCACTGGGTGGGTCGTGGACAGCTGGTGAAAAAATTAACAAATACTTAAAATCTCTCATGTTGGACTTGTCTTTTATATCAAAATAACATTTTCTTTTGACAAACATGCTGTAAAATGCATGTTGCAAGGAAAAATATATTGATTTATATTTTAAAAAATGTTATACATGTGTATGTTTTCAACAGATACTTTTGAAAAACTAAATTTAATTGGTTGAATTCTAAAATTTTTTTTTAAAAAGTGGGTCATGATTTAATGACCGTGGAAAAATGTGGGTCCCAGGATGAGACCAGATGAGATGTTCTAAATCAACCTCTATCTGCAGACATCACACACTTTATTTAGTAAACAGCTGATACGTTACATGCTCTGCACCTGCAATGCCAACAAAATTAAGTCGTCATATTTTTCATCAAGAAAAACATACATTTTAATCTGTGAAACTAAACGAGGAGAGTAAACAATAAAAACACGTTACTGGTCTTACTTTACAGTACTGTGGGACTTTTATTTTCTTATTTCTTATCATGAGTGTTGGGTATTTTAAGATGAGACACTTTTAATTTTTACATTAGACATTTTCATTTAATATTATTTAATCTTGCACTAAAGTCTAAAGTTAATTTTTTTTTAATTTATTGCTTGATTAATCAAGCTACGTCACAGAAATGCTCTGTTTCGGGTTGAATGTTAAATATTTTTTTGCTGTTCTTTATCTTTTTAATGTATTATAGAAGTATCGGATCGGGACTCGGTATCGGCCAATTCTCAAAATCAAAGGACTCGGACTTGGACTCGGGGGCAAAAAAGCCTGATCGGGACATCCCTAGTTTAATGTCTAAACATGAGTCTACGTCCAGTAACAGCTGCGTCAGTGCTGGCTGCAAAAAAAAAAAAAAAAAGTGTTGCACTTCAGCTGTCAGTGCAGTGCTCTGTCCTCAGAGCAGATCAGAGAGGGAACGAATTAAGACAGGCTTGAAGCACAAGCATCCACTATTAAATCAATCCTTTTTCTGCACAAGAACATGGATTATCATTATTATTGATAT
This sequence comes from Gouania willdenowi, assembly GCF_900634775.1. Taxonomy (NCBI): domain Eukaryota; kingdom Metazoa; phylum Chordata; class Actinopteri; order Blenniiformes; family Gobiesocidae; genus Gouania; species Gouania willdenowi. The sequence goes on from NC_041052.1 coordinate 1,880,942, forward strand.
GTGGATTATGTAAATAGAACCACCGTTGCCTATGGCGCAGCGGCACCTGGCCATGACCTTGCTTGTGTTTAGAACTCAGTGGAGATGAAAGAGATGAAAGAGATGAAAGAGATGAAAAAGATGAAAGAAACATATCAAACCAACGTTAAAGAACCCTCAGTTTAAAGTGACTGATAAACCCTATTATAGCTCATTATCACCTGGTCCTGATGTCAGATCCACACTCTCCTAAACTTGAGTCTGATGAAAATAAAAGGCAATACTCTGAAGGAGTATTTGGCCGCTTTAAGAGGTTATTTAAAAGTGAGGAAGCTCTGACATTTGAGCCTGTGGTTGATTTGGAGACAGAGAAGGAGGAGCAACCACAGATGGAGGTACAGTTGGATCAGTGGAAGGAGAAGCAGCAGACGCAAGACGGGGAGATGTCAATGGTTGATCAGAAGGATCTGGGAATCCAAGAGTGGCTGACCGCCAAAGAAGAGGAGCTGAAACAGATGAGAAACGTACTGCAGGAGAATGCCCTGGTGCTGCAACAGAACCGGACGCTGCTGGTGGCGAAAGAGCAACGCCTGCGGGAAGTGGATCAACAGCAGCAGGAGGTGAAGCTGGAGCATGACAAGCAGCGGGTGGAAACCAAAAGTGAACTGGAAAAGCAAGAGGAGCATCTGGAGCAGGAGAGAATCAAACTGCTGGAGATTTCCCTTCAACTGGAGGAAAACCAGGAAAAGCAGGACAAGAAGAAGCAGCAGCTGCTGCAACAGGAGCTGGAGCTTCAGCAGGAGAACGAGCAACTGTACCTGTTGAGGGAGAACACCCGCATCCAAATGCGGGAACACAGGGAACAGCTGGAGGAGGAGGAAACGAAGATGGAGGCAAGGCAGAAGTTATTGGAGCAGGAGGAGTGTCATGTCCAGGAATGCTTTGAGAAAGTGAAATGTGCCCAGGAGGCGCTCAACCTCAGCCTGGACTTGAGTCTGCAGAGTCAGCTACAGCATCAGGTGGAGATGGAACTCCTGGAAAAGAATCTCACAGAACTGATCTCCAAAAAAAAGAAGAAAGGCGTATTCAAAAAGCTGAAACATTGGCTACGATCAAAGATCGGCAGGAAATGATAAACTTCTACATCAAAAGAAGCTGGACCTCTCAAAATGGTTTTCTCCAGTCACTCTGGTTCCCTCTCCGCTCTACGGCGGGGTCTGGGTCTCCTCACCCCCGGCGTAAATGTTGACCGATACACTTTGATACTTTGTTTCCTATGATTATATTGAAAATAAAGTGCAAGTTTTGAAACCATTGTTTTAATGTTTGTGTCCAACAAAACACACATAGTTAGGTACAGTAGGTCAGTAATAATCCAGAAATAAATTACATTTCAAGATGCTTAAAAGACATAAAACATATTTTTCTGTGACCGGAAGATAAACAAGGGCTTTTTAATGCTCATTTATAACAACACACAGCCACACCCCCTAATTGGTTGAATTCTAAAAAAATTTTTTTAAAAAAGTGGGTCATGATTTAATGACCGTGGAAAAATGTGGGTCCCAGGATGAGACCAGATGAGATGTTCTAAATCAACCTCTATCTGCAGACATCACACACTTTATTTAGTAAACAGCTGATACGTTACATGCTCTGCACCTGCAATGCCAACAAAATTAAGTCGTCATATTTTTCATCAAGAAAAACATACATTTTAATTATTGAAACTAAACGAGGAGAGTTAACAATAAAAACACGTTACTGGTCTTACTTTACAGTACTGTGGGACTTTTATTTTCTTATTTCTTATCATGAGTGTTGGGTATTTTAAGATGAGACACTTTTAATTTTTACATTAGACATTTTCATTTAATATTATTTAATCTTGCACTAAAGTCTAAAGTTAATTTTTTTTTTTTTTTATTGCTTGATTAATCAAGCGACGTCACAGAAATGCTCTGTTTAGGGTTGAATGTTAAATGTTTTTTTGCTGTTCTTTATCTTTTTAATGTATTATAGAAGTATCGGATCGGGACTCGGTATCGGCCAATTCTCAAAATCAAAGGACTCGGACTTGGACTCGGGGGCAAAAAAATCCCTAGTTTAATGTCTAAACATGAGTCTATGTCCAGTAAGAGCTGCGTGAGTGCTGGCTGCAAAAATCAGATCAGAGAGGGAAAAAATTAAGACAGGCTTGAAGCACAAGCATCCACTATTAAATCAATCCTTTTTCTGCACAAGAACATGGATTATCCTTGTTATTGATACTTGAATTATGTAAATAGAGCCACTGTTGTACGCACTGCTCCCCTGTGTTTGATGTGTGTTTAAACAATTGTTTATTAATAAAAACAGGTTTACCACTAAAACAAATGTAAATATGTCATTTGTATGAGGAAAAAATTGGTTTTAATTGTCGGTTTCATTTCGGGCTCTGATATAAATACCTAATGTCTGTAGGTTTCACTTTTGCTTTGTCGGGTTCTGGTCAAAGCTTGAATAAGGTTCATATCATAAATGGTCTGCGTTTAAAAGTAAATCAGCACCACAAAAATAAAAACTAAATGTGTCTTTTTCTTTCTCCTCGTCCTCCTCTGCACCTGCTCATTCATTCTCTGCTTTTTTTTTTTTTGGTCGACTATTCGCTACGTGTCTCTCTAGTCTTGGACGAGCAACCGTTTTCTTGGTTGACTACAGCCCTAATAATAACATCATCATATTAAACGACTTTAAAAAAAAAAAACCTTCAGAATTGTGTTTGACCAGCAGAGGGCAGCCTTTGCTTTAAATGTCTCTGCTCTCCTCACATCAAATCCACATTAAGCTGTTGAAGAACAATTTAAGTGAAGGTCAGAGAATCTCTTGAAGTCTGTTTGGGTATCCTTAAAGAATAGTTGTTAGCTCCCATTACCAAAAACACATGGGGGGCCTTAGATAACTATTGATGTAGATATAATAAAGATACTATGTGGTATAAATATAGTTTAAAATGCTATTCCATATCTTTTAATCTGAACTAAAGTTCTTCAACCTGTTGCATTTTATGGTTATTTTTCCGCTCTTCTCTCCATCTCATGGACGACTGGTTGGCCAGTGTAAATGTCACATGACCATCCAACATCCCAGTGGTGGTGAAATGTCACAACCTCTTTCCTGAGCCTTCATGCACACGCATGTACGTGCACAGATTGGTAAAGAAGAAGTGTGTGCAGAACTCTGGACTGTCTGTGTTTCAGACACATTATTTTCCAGGAAAAGTTAAAAATGTCGACGTAAACCTCTGTTGTTTACAGAAAGAGGACCGCTGGGGGTGTTCGCCTATTTTTACCCTTTTTTCTGCATAAACCATATTTTAACCTGTTTTAATCACTTTTTCTTGCCTTATTTTTGCTCCTTTAAATTCATTCATCAAATTTCAATGCATTTTCTGCAATTTTTTTCCACTTTCAAGACATTTATAAACCCTTTCCACCACTTTCGACATCTAACATCGGCCGCTTTAATGTTTCCTTGGTTGGTATTTTGACTGAAAAATCTACTAAATGATCTAAAAATCAGACTGAATCTTTCACTCCAATAGAAAACAATGGGATGTTTAAAGGCAGTGGGGCCGTGTGACATCATCAATCACATGATTTCAAGATGGAGGAAGTAGTCATAATATAAAAAATAATTAAATGAATATGGTGCATAAAAATGTGTTTTATCAGACATAGATCTACTAAGTACATTTTGAAGATTTTAGGTAAAAAACAAAACCAAGTCTTTAATTAGTATTATTTTAATTACAAATTACTTGCGCTGCTACAAACTACAAACTTGAATCCACTGTATGTACTGTATATATGAATAATGACACACCGCTGAGCTGAGGGTTTTATCTTGGAGGTTAAAAAGGCTGGATTCTGGCTGGGATCCATAACCACACTTCACTGGAAGATTTGATTAAACGTGATTGTGAAAGAGTAGAGCTCTGAATGTCAATCCTTTGTGTGTGTGTGTGTCAAACATTCAGACAGAATCGTTTCAGAGCATGACAGTAGTTATTTATCCACCGGGCCCTGCCTGGAACGACATGAGGAAAGGATGGAGAAAGGAAAGCAGCAGCAGGAGAGCAGTATAAGAGAAGCAGGGTGACAGTAAATGAATGTGGATGAATACAAATGACCACAGGGAGGAGGAAGGACACAGAGATCAGGGCGATTCCACAAATAGCTCACAGAGACCAGCCGGGTGGTCCACCATGGTTTACAGGAAGCTATGGATGTTCATCCCATCAGATATACACACACACACACACAAAGGTGAAGTATGATACAAAAAGACACTTTATCTTTGTTCTCTAGCATCCACTGTGAGAACCAATCAGGAACCATTTCAGCTTCCATCGAACAAAGAAAGAACAGAATGTAACAAATTAAATCTCCCTGATTTCTATCATAGTTAAGCTCTACTTGTACTAAACTCTGTTTAAATAGTGAAGTAAGACATGCCACTAATAGGGATGTAACGATTCACTCAACTCCCGATACGATTCACGATACTGGGTTCACGATACGATTCTCTCACGATTTATTTTACAAAATGGGACTGTAGACAAATGATGACTGAAAAATATTCCTTTATTTTTTTTGGGAAAATACTGTATTATTTTCCTTTTATTTTTCATTGTCAAAAGAATCCCTTGATAAACTATTCAAAACAATGCAATTTAACTAAAAATAAATCTTGAATGAAATAAATAAAGGAATAATACAAATGAAGAAGAAGCCTATTAATTTAAATTCTGGTTCTATAGTAAACAATGCAAAACTGCATAATAGTTCTTTTTCTTTTTAAAAGTGCAACTGAAAATGTATTTTGTGCCTTAACAATTGGACTTAAAAAAAAAATTGTATTTACGTCAGATATTTGTTTGGACCAGCAGAGGGCGCTGGTAACCCAGTGGTCGGTTGGCATGCAGATATTCTTGCAGTGAAAAAGAGATGCTATGCTAGCAGACAGAGCTAATAGAAAAATGTGACTTTTACAGATATTCACGTAATATTACAGATATTCTTTCGGTGCTAAAGGAGTAAGGAATCATTTATGAACATGTTTAAGAGTAGAAGGTGGCCAGAAAGAAAGCAGTAGCAGATTACGCTTGCCGCCAACACTTCTGAACAAGAGAAGGATAAATAGATAACTAGATAGCGCCCTCTGCTGTTTAAAGAGAGAATCGATATGAACCGTGATACCTATGAATTGATTTTTAACTGCCTTACGATTAATCGTAATGCTAATGCTACTAGTTAGCCTTATGTGCTAATAAGTGGGCAGAGAAAGCTAAGTCATGCTTTCAATTGGCTTTCAGAAATATTTTCAGCCAATCAGGGAGCTGGATTTGATTAAAATCCTTCTTATTTAGTTTACTAAAAACTGATTTTGAGTTTACTAGTAGTACTAGTAGATCTACTGCAACAAAAAAATGCTTTACTAATAAGACTTTTTGGTGCACTCTGGTACGAGTGGACTTTATTTATATACTAGTACATTTAAAATACGTTACAAGTAGGAGTGGACGATATGGGAAAAATATATCATGATTTTTTATTTGTAAAATTACAATCACGATTTTATCACAATTTTTTTCATTCAAATCATTTAGACTATTTGAAAGTTATTTACTAATAAAACAAACCAATTCGCCCACTTAATATCATCGCCCCAAATGAGAAAAAGGAATAAAAGATCATTTAAAACAAGATCATTTTCAAAAAAAAAATGCAAAAATATATGGAAGCAATTCATCAAACTGGTTCCAAGTACAATTAACATCAAACAAAAAAAGTGAGAAGTTATTTTAGTCACACAGTCCTTTTACTTCAACTGAAGTGGTGTAGCATTAGCATTAGCATCACTTGCTACATAACAAGGCAGCAGATCAGTCTCTAGTGATTTGTTTTTAGGTAACACATTTATTAATAAAATCCTACATTAAACAGTGTTTGAACGCCTCATTTCACACACTTTAGACAATCATATCCTTTACAAGATAAAACGTTACTGCTTTGGTTACATTAGGCCTGGATGATATGGACCAATATTCATATCTCTATTTTTTCCTCAAAATGGCAATATATAAACTATTTATTTTTTTCAATAGTTTTACAATAACAACAATAATGGGTCAAAGTCAGTGGAGCCACAAAGACTCTTTTATTAATCACTAGCAGCACAAAAACAACATTTTGTATCACTTTTGACTTTTTCCTTCATTAAGGCTGAAATGTGATTAAATTATGTAGTGTTGCTTTTTTAAAAAACGTTGCAAGCGGTGACACTCGACATGTCTGGGAGGAGGAGGAAGTTGCGTGTGTGGAGAATGACGGGGGGAGAGACTTGGAGCAATGCCAAAATACAGTAAGAAATCCATTCAACTCTGACATTGTAAAAAAAATAATAATGTTCAAAAACCCGGTCTCAGCGTTGTTTTTGTAAAAAAAAAATTGCTTCAAAGTCACCAATAGATTTTTTTTTAGAAAAAGACGTTTTTCTCAGCTTTTTGTCACAAACTGGTTATTTGTGTGACACTTGCCTCTATTCAACTGCTGATTACAGAGTGCGCCAAAAACCTTTACAAGTAGAACACACCCTTTGTTTACTAGTACTACTAGTAAACACTGACTAGTATTACTGGTGCAGTAGCTTTGAAAGGAGATCAAGGACAAGTGGTGATTGTTACAGGATGTGAAGTGCTTCGGATGGACACTGGGAATGGATTTTTCCTGTTGGCTATACACACACACACACACACACACACACACAGAATGTCACGTCCTCCAGTGGGTTCTAGTTTAAAGCACACGGACACGTTGAGCACGTGTCGCTGCGAGTGCATCGTCTGCATTTCCTCAGAACCAGGACGATGATGATGATGATGATGATGATGTGACCAGAGAGAAAGAAGCGTCTAAAGTGACCTTCAGGGTTGTGTTCAATTACATTTTTAAATCCAAGTTAAAGGGTTTTATTTTTTGTTACTGCGTATGACTGAGAAGGAGATTTTGAATCATATTATTGTTCATTTTAAATGTTTTTACTGCTGATTTTAAATGTTTTTACTGCTGTTTTTAAATGTTTTTACTGCTGTTTTTAAATGTTTTTACAGCTGATATTAAATGTTTTTACTGCTGATTTTAAATGTTTTTACTGCTGACTTTAAATGTTTTTACAGCTGATTTTAAATGTTTTTACAGCTGATTTTAAATGTTTTTACTGCTGATTTTAAATGTTTTTACTGCCGATTTTAAATGTTTTTACTGCTGATTTTAAATGTTTTTACTGCCGATTTTAAATGTTTTTACTGCCGATTTTAAATGTTTTTACTGCCGATTTTAAATGTTTTTACTGCCGATTTTAAATGTTTTTACAGCCGATTTTAAATGTTTTAATTGCTGATTTTAAATATTTTTACTGCTGATTTTATTGATTTTTAAACTGTTAAATGTTTTCTGTTGCACTTTTTAATCATGTAAAACACATTCAATTGTCTTGTGTATGAAATGGGCTATACTAATAGCCTTGACCCATGCCTTAAATCACCTGTAAAATACACTAAAATAATATTATCTATATTTAATTAGTTTCTTATCTCTTGGTTACTTTGTTAAGCTTCCTAATGAATAAAATAAAGGTTTTCATATTTTTGATGTGGGCATCTGAGCCTTTTTTGTGTCAGTATAGGAGCACATTCTATCTCTACATGTTCTACTTGTGTTTTCTCCTGAATGTCCTGTGCTCTGCTCTATGTGATGATCCTCTATGCTCTGGTGTTTGACATTTGAAACGAGCTGCTGTTTGTTCCAGGCCTTAAAGGATAAAATGTCCCTCGTGGCTTATCTGTGATTTCTGTGTGTGAGTAAAGAAGGATTTGTTAGTGCGACGCCTCCTCCTCCTCCTTCATCCAGTCAACCAATAATAACACTTTTAGAGGTTATTACACGACTATTAGATCATCTTTACTTTTATTTATTAACCTCTAAACAGAATCCTGACCCAAAGCCTAATCTTGTAAAAAATTCTACAACATTTTTGTGATTACAAGTAAAAAAAAAGAATAAAAGAAAAAGACTAAATGGCTCAATATTAAACATATAATATGAGGAATCATAACACAAGTAGAGATTATTTAACATTTGAAATGTTATTTGAAATGACAAACATATTTGTTCACAGCATTTTCTACTGGTTGAGATGAATTACTGCAGTATTATTAACTTAGGATGGTTTATTTTACTGTCATAATGAGTGAATATTGTGGTAATACAAGTTTGCATCAGCAGTCCAATGGCTTAGCTTTAGCATTAGCTTGATTTCTATCTTTAAATGCTGTATACTCAGTAGTGTGGTGGTTTCTTATGGTGAATAATGTAGTGTTTTGTTTGCAGCTTCACCAGGAAGGAACCGAAAGTTGTGTCAGCAAATACACCGGTACGGTGCTATATTAAAAATGCCTATGACAAAAATATATAGCCCTAAGGTTAAGGGTAGGTTTGTCACTAGAAATGTTATCAAAACAATTCTAAAGCCACACTATCTTGAAATAAAGCAATTTGCCACTAAAACATACGAGGTGTCCGCCATGTTTTTCATTGAGGAATCAGCAGTCACGTGACCTGACGTCAGCCCGTTGAAAAGACTGGGCGGAACAAAGTGTAAACATTTTACGTTCTATGAGCGTCATACATAAAATGCTTATAATTATGCTTGTGAACAAACGTTGCTATTACACATGTTGCTGTGAGACTGGGTTTAGAACAAACGTTCTAAATGTTGATAACCACTGTTCTACAGAGGACGTCAGTCAGCTCTGAAACATTTATATGAATTAATAATAAACTGTGTGAGGATGAGTGACAGGAGCTAAAAATGAAAAGTAGGTGAAACTCCAGCGACTAAATGATGCAACGCAGTGAATTCACTTCAACATGGAGAGAAAGAAAAGCAGACTTTCTTCCCCGAACGACAAAAACAACTACAGCAAACTGCAGGAAAGCTAATTTTCTTAGATAGTTTGCAGAGACACTTTGTCAGTTCTCGTTCACAAAGAAACAACGTATAAGAAGTAATAAAAGATCCTTTATGGTCCAAAAACAATCTGAAACTATGGAGGATAAATAGCTTAGCTTGGCTTTAATAAATATGCATCTCTGGGTGTAAATATATTGAATATTCCAGGACATTCCACACAGACAGACCTACCCTGTACACCAATATGTCAGAGAGAAAATCATAAATCTAACACACAACAAATTAGGCGTGCAGTCGCCCCCACAGCTGTATGTTTAAACAAAACAGCTTCATCAACACTTTTTGCTTTTTTAGCCCCAACAGAGAAACAAAGAACACACAGTTATTAGGTGGAAGTCAAAGTGAGGCTCACTGGAAAATCCATGTTCATTGTTTTTATTTTTTTAAATAAATTAATTCTTGTGATTTCATCCCAACGTGGACAAAACAGCTCATTGAAAATTCCCTTTTCTTCCAAAGCATTTTCCTCAATAAATAAATACAGTGTAATCGCACAAGAAAATACATTCAAACAGAAAAAGTACGTGAAAAGTGTCACAACACATTTGAACAATTTGATCCCATTTTTCTTATTTTTATCTTTTTTCTGCAACTAAACCAAACTCACCATATTTTAACCTATTTTCATCACTTTTTCTTGCCATTTTGCTCCTTTTAATGCATTTTTGCTACATTTCTCCCATTTCTGACACTTCTACATCACATTTCAATGTCTTTTCTGCAAATTTTTTCCACTTTCCAGACATGTTCAGCACTTATAAACCCTTTCTACCACTTTTACACCTAATGTCATATGTTGACCCATTATTGTCACTTTTAACCTCTTTTCACCAGATTTCATGCTTATTTTTTTTTACCAATTTAACCATATTCCCCATTTGTCATGCCCATTATTTGTCAGTTTAAACTAATTATTCCAACTTTATTTTTCTGCCACTTTAAAGCATTTTTACCACTTTTTCTGTCCATTTTGGCTACTGTAATTTGCAACTTATAACCAGCTTTTCAAATGAGCTTTTAACCAATTCTTCATTCATTTTAGGATTATCTTTCATGTTTTTATTATGTTTTGTTGTTTTTATAGTTTTAAGATTGTTATCTTTTATGTTGATTTTATAGTTTTGTTATATTTTAGTTTTTTTAATCTTATTTCACCACCTTTTCCACCATTTCTGGTGAATACAATTCTAAATGTGTGTTAACATCCAGTATTACATAAGCTTCTTCTTCACCTTTTTGTCAGTAAGAATCGTGTAAAATATTCCAACATAGAGACTGTCATCACAGCTCCAGGTTAATCTATGTTCACATAGATCTATGTTCATTATTAACATACGGTTGCTCACAGTTATTATTTTAATGTCTCACCTCCATAACACAGTGGGCAAGGGGGGTTTGTGGGTAAAAGAGTGTGTGTGTGTGTGTGTGTGTATACCATCTGCCTGCTGTCAGCTGAGAATAATCTATAAAATGAACGACCCTGCTGGGATGCCTCCAAGAGGAAAAATAAGACAGGTTTTCTTCCTCCCACTTCAGATCATCCTGTTTCTGTTTCTCCTGAGGAGGGAATGTGATATTTTTAATGTGATATGGTGCGTAGCGTAAAGCTCATCATCTGCAGGACGTTAGGAGGATCATCTCGTAGATATATGATACTATCCAGGACAGAAAATGAAAGTCTAACATAGACATTAATCACGTTTCCTCTCTATTATAGATCACACGTTATTTTACGTCTACGTTTCATCTGTTTGGTCTTTACGAACGTTCAGGAAAAAAACAGCTGAATTTACTATCGATTGATAGTAAGGGTGTAAGAAAAAAATCGATTTGCCGATATTTTGCAATATTTCGCAGCGGGATTATCGTATCAATGTCCAAATTCATGTTTTTTTTAACAAAATAAACATTTAATGTCGTTAACATATCACAGGGAATAAACTCCCGGCCACTAGGTGTCAGTGAACGCACCATCAGACCTTGTTAAACTACCTCACCACTTTACTTTAATAAAACATACTGAGCACAATTTATTATTTAAGATCATTTAAGAACTCACCAGGATCAGAATCTGTTGAAAAAGCAAAAGTTGAACTTTTTTGAAAAATGTAATTTGACAGTTTGATAAACATAATATAACACTTGTTTTTGATATTTGTATTTTAATTACAGTTTGTTACCATTTAGTTGTTCTCGCAAGTTTTAAAAAAAAAGGAAATAAATTGTATTTCACACCATTTTATACTAGCTGAAAATGTAATATATCGTAATGTCTATCATATTGTTTAGTATCGAGATAGATAGATAGAGAGATAGATAGAGAGATAGACATAGACATAGAGAGAGACAGAGAGAGAGATAGAGAGACAGATAGATAGATAGATAGAGAGATAGACAGATAGATAGATAGAGAGATAGATAGATAGATAGATAGAGAGATAGACAGATAGATAGATAGAGAGATAGATAGATAGATAGAGAGAGAGACAGATAGATAGATAGACAGATAGATAGAGAGAGAGAGAGACAGATAGAGAGACAGATAGAGAGACAGATAGAGAGAGAGAGAGAGAGAGAGAGAGAGAGAGAGAGAGAGAGAGAGAGAGAGAGAGAGAGAGAGAGAGAGAGAGAGAGAGAGAGAGAGAGAGATAGATAGATAGATAGATAGATAGATAGATAGATAGATAGATAGATAACAATCATGATATGACAGATATGGATTTTTCCTTTTTAAAAACAGATCCAGTATCAGTGTATTAAGTATTAATCAGTCTGTTTTTTAGCAGAATTACGTTAAATTGTGACTAAATTTATAAACAGAAACAGAACTGCTAAAAAAAATAATCTGTATTTGAAAATGAGTATTAATCTAGATGTAGTTTGAACATTTAAATGGAGAATTATTCAGAACAAACACAGACTGAGTTTTATCTCATTCATCATCTGATTATAATGAACAAAATGAACCGTGTAGAAAAGAAGATCAATATCCATGTAAACACCAAAGAAGAATCAATATTCCCTTAAAGCACAAGAACATTGCAATTAAAACTATGAAACGTGTAAGTTTTGTGTGTGAATATTAAATAGCACAAGTGCACTGACTGCAACACTTTGTTTTGAACAATAATCATTTTTAGGCTCAGAAAAATGTAAATTTCTGTCAATCTTTATCAACCCTTATTAGTTTTCCTTTAATGTTTCTATAAATCAGAATATTATCTCTACTATTGGCTGCAGGGTTCAGAGAGAAAACCAATCACATTGTTCTTATCAACAAGTCGTATTGATTCAGTCAAATAAAGCTATTTACCAAAATAAAAGCTGATTATAGTTGGAGGTTTGTAGCGAAGGTCACATGATCAACATTCATGACAGTGTTTAGAATATTGACCAATCAGATCAATAATACAGGAACAGCAAAGAGTTTTTGTGTTGTTTCATTTGTTTTGTTAAAAAACTACCACATCAAATACAAAAACGTTTCACAAACAATCAAAATTTCTACGACTTCAGACATAATAATGTGTTCAGACCAGACAGGGTCAAATCGAACGTTGGCAAACATAGTACTGTGCATAGAGCCATGAACCTCTGGAATAGCCTTGACGCAGAGACACAACAATCCGTTAATCTGAAAGGATTTAAGGAGAAAACACGGAGGACATTTCTACACGCATACAGATCTCAAGTCAACTCTTCATCGAACTCTACAGGAGATACAAAAAAAAAAGGACAGTGAGGAGGAGTAACAACAGGAACAATGACTGCAGACGAGAACACATCACAAAGGACAAGGACAAAAAAAAAAAAAAAAAACGTTAATGAAAAGATGAAATTATGAAGAAGATGAGAATGTTTGACAAGGGAAGAAACGAGGTTTGATGTAAAATTATCTGTGTTCAAATCAGGGGACGGATCTAGATAAGCATAATGCTTTTTTCCGTCGCCCTTTCCGGCATGAAAAAGGACAAAAAACAAACAAAAAAAAAAAACAATGATGTGATTTTGCTCTGAATGTCAAAATGAATTTCTGTGATTGCAACCATGTCGGAAATGAACTGAATAAATAAAATAAATAAAAATAATTAATAAATTGTGTACATTTGTTGTTGTTCTGTGTTTAATTTTTTTTTTATCATATTATTCTTTGTGTCGTATCTTTTAAATTATTTCACATATTTTTCTATCTATGTATTTGTTTTTGAGTAAATGTGTTGTAATCTGTGTATTTTAGGATTTTTTTGTGCATTATTTTAATTAAGTATATTTTTCTGTGTATTTTTTAAGTGTATTTGTGTAGTTTTTTTTGGTAACTGTATTTTTGGAATTATTTCACTTTTTTTTTTTTACCTCTGTGTTCTGTGTATTTTTTTATTTTTTCATTATTTTTATTTTTGAGCAAAGTTGTTGTAGTGTTGTGTATTTTGGATTCTTGTTTACATTTTGTGCAATTTTCTCTCATTCTGTGTTTTTTGGAGGTACTGTATTTTGTGTATTTTATTGGGTTTCATATTCGAAAGATTTTTTATTTTTTTTATTTTTCAGAGAAACACAAGAACAACCAGTTGCACATGCCTTAGCTATAGCGTCAGGTTATGCACGTGTGTATGTGTGTGTGTGTGCGTGCGTGTGTGTGCGTGTGTGTGTTTGTGCGTGTGTGTGTGTTTTATAGCTCTCTGAGTGTCTCCAGCGGCTCAGAAACTCCCTCATCAAACCCAAAACCCATTAAGAGCCTCCCTCCTCTTCACCTTTAGTTTAAAAAGCTTCTACTTGACCCAAAGAGGACGAGGAGCAGCTCTTAGTCTGAAAAGTTGGACATTTCCTCTCCAGAGGCGTCTGGGAAGTCAACGGGAAATCTTTTTTCCTTGTACACGAGAGTGAATTTCAGAGTTTATCAGACGATACGACGCTATGATGAGACGAGGGACTGGGTTTGATAGAAAAGATGAGGTGAGTCTCTTGATAAATGAAGGACTGGAGCTCCTTCTTCTCTATAATCACCCTTAGGAGTCACTTAAGACTCTTCTGATCACATTTAGCAATTTTCATTTTCACTTCAGAATAAAAGCCTCTGATCAGACTAAAGAACATCAACAGGAAGCAAAATAAATACAACATAATCACACAATTAAAAGGAAATACATTCAAACAAAAAGAACGAGCCTGTGAAAAGCTGCTAATTCGGCAGATAATTAAAATTATTAATTTTTTTCTGCATCATTTTTTTTTTAAACTACTTTTTACATTTTTAATTCATTTCTTTTTGTGTAGATTACACATTTGCTAAATATATGCAAGCTTTCTCATTATTACTGTAATAAATAAATGTTGATGTTTTCAAAAAAAAAAGGAAGTCATTTGTTTGGATTTATTATTAGGGGGCCAAGCCCGCGGGGCCAGAAAACTGCGTATGTAAGCTTAAGAGAACGTTCAACAAAAAGTGAAGTTTTTAGAGCTTTGATCTGTGTGTGCTACTGTAGAAGAATCCAGACACTTTCAAGTGATGTTGCTTTCATCTCCTGTGTTTGTTTTCATTCCTGTTGTCATGGTTACAATCAACACAACATTCTAAATGATGATTTGCTGCTGCTTTGTTAACAAACAATAAAATAATGAAATTAAAGAAAACTAAACAGGGCTATGAACAACCCCCCCCCCCCCACCAATAAATAAATAAATAAATAAAAACTCAGGTGAATTAAAAGTTGATTTAAAGCAGGATTTTAAAGTATTCAGTGGGGGGGGGCTGTTAGATGTTGGAGGGTAGCTTACTTTACAGCAGGGTTTCTCAAATGGGGGTACGTGTACCCCTAGGGTTACGCAATGGCACTACAGGGGGGACTTGAGGGAGAGAGTGGAAAAATAACAAATAAAGTGTCAGTCTTTGTCCCCCCCCAGGCATGAGATGACTGTAAATAATAAAAGCTACAGAAATAAATCTATTCAGGAGTCACTAAATCTATTTTTCAACCTATGTGGGGTCGTCTGAAATTTCTGAAAAATGTAATTAGTTTTTTGTAATTATTATTATTATTTATTATTATTAAAACAACACAATCTTAAACAACTGTATTTCTAAACTTTCACTTTGTGAATATAATTAAACTAAAATGCAGTAAAAATAAATACATATTTCAGCTCAAACATGATTGAAAACTATCAAAATAGGGTCACGATCCAAAAAAGGTTGTTAACCACTGCATTAAATACTGTTTCTTTCCACTTATTTACTAAGTTAGATTCTTTAAAATGTGTGTTATCACTCATTCATTTCATTATTATGATATATTGTTTTTTTTTAATAGTTTTCTATGCAAAATGTTGTAGTTAAACAAAGGGGGGACTTGAGCCAAAAAAGTGTGAGAACCACTTTTTTGGTACATGAAAATACAGGCTCTACTTTTTATCATCAGAATATGTGTTAAAGTAAAGCCACAGAATACACAAACATTTACACAATTTATAAAGTACAGTTGAATATGTCACAAAACTTAGAAAAATACAAAACTTTACTCAATGAAAAATGTTTTGGTGTGAATGTGCAGCTACAAGTCCACAGCACTATGAACTACATGGCCAGAATAAAAGCATCACAATTGAAAAATAATGTAAAAACTGTTTATTTTAATTGAGGGGGTATAATATTTCAATTGTTAAAATATCAATGTGTTTTTAAGCATCATGGGGGGGGGGGGGGGGGGGGGGGGGGCACGACCCCTGCATCCCCCACCGTGATTTGCGCCCCTGCCCACTTTGTCCAACTTCAACATTTTGTTCAGAATACTGTGAAAAAACAACAATAGAACACAATGATGGAATAAAAGTGGAATGAAAATTCATGGAACTAACAGAATTTAAACACAAATTTGACATAAATTGTTATGTTGGAATTCTGAGGAAAAAATCCTGAATGACTTCAATGTCAGAAAAATGTCAGAATTTTGATGTTAAAGTCAGAATTCTTGAGGAAAAAAGTTATTATACTATGATTTTCATGGTCTGACCCAACTTAATAACTCAGTTCAACACATTTATTTTTTTTAAACATTTTGTTTATTCATTTGTTCTTTAATATTTTTTTTAGTAAAAATTTCTTCCTGCATTCAAAGAAGAAAAGAATGTTAAGAGATGACAGAGTAACGTTTTAAATCATCATGGGGGGGGGTAGAGATTAAGAATCAAACTTAAGGTTTATATTGTTCTATTGTTTGGTTTTCCTGGTAAACCACTGGTGGATTCTTTTCCATAGAGGTTTCTTTTTAGCGTGGCTGGACCGCTCTTCCTCTAATTCCACATCTTTGGCTTTGAGTAGGTTCTGTGTTGTGACCAGGGCGTTCTTCAGCATGGTCACCTTTTCTTTCACCTGCTCCTCCAGACTGCAGTAGGCCTGCTCCTTTGACTTCACCACTTCTAACATGTTGGCGTTCACCTCCAACAGTTGGTCGTGTTGATCACTTTGACTTTTTAATTTCTCCTGCTCCTGCCTGAGATCGGCCCTCAGAACGTCATTCTCAATGTTCCTCTCATGGAACTCCTTTCTGGAAACATCTAGAGCCAGTATGAGATAGGCCAGGTCCCTGTTTAGTAATTCCATCTGGTACGTTCTCAAGGATGTCTTGTATCTCATGTCTTCACATGTGATACACCCTGGTGGTGCTTGGTCAGGTACCAGTGTGTAGCCTGGTTCACAGGGACTCACTGGTACGGTGGCTGGTGGATGGTTCACCTGTTCATCATCACCCTTGTCTCCAGGAGATGATGGTTGGTCTCCCTTCATCTTCTGCATCTTAACCTTCTTCCTACGAGCTTGCTTTGGTTGTTGGAATGACGCCCCTCTGAATTTGTTAAATAAGAGCTCAGAATCCACAAAGTCACCAAAAGTAATGTTCCTCGCTGGTTTTTGATCCATCGTCAATGTTTCAGATAACAAAAGCAAGATAATTATCATCAAATGGTGGAGTTTGTAGAGCTGTAAGCTGTAGTGATAATATAGAAGTATACAGGTACTTTGAAGTTATTTGGCTTTCATCTCCTGTGCTTGTTTACATTCCTGTTGTCATGGTTACAATCAACACAACATTCTAAATGATGATTTGCTGCTGCTTTATTAACAAACAATACAATAATGAAATTAAAGAAATCTAAACAGGGCTAAGACCCCCCCCCCCCCACCAATAAATAAATAAAAACTCAGGTGAATTAAAAGTGGATTTAAAGCAGGATTTTAAAGTCTTCAGTGGGGGGGGCTGTTAGACATTGGAGGGTAGCTTACTTTACAGCAGGGTTTCTAAAATGGGGGTACGTGTACCCCTAGGGTTACGCAATGACACTACAGGGGGGACTTGAGGGAGAGAGTGGAAAAATAACAAATAAAGTTTCAGTCTTTGTCCCCCCCCAGGCATGAGATGACTGTAAATAATAAAAGCTACAGAAATAAATCTATTCAGGAGCCACTAAATCTATTTTTTAACCTATGTGGGGTCGTCTGAAATTTCTGAAAAATGTAATTACTTTTTTGTAATTATTTTTTATTATTAAAACAACACAATCTTAAACAACTGTATTTCTAAACTTTCACTTTGTGAATATAATTAAACTAAAATGCAGTAAAAATAAATACATATTTCAGCTCAAACATGATTGAAAACCAACAAAATAGGGTCACGATCCAAAAAAGGTTGTTAACCACTGCATTAAATACTGTTTCTTTCCACTTATTTACTAAGTTAGATTCTTTAAAATGTGTGTTATCACTCATTCATTTCATTATTATGATATATTGTTTTTTTTAATAGTTTTCTATGCAAAATATTGTAGTTAAACAAAGGGGGGACTTGAGCCAAAAAAGTGTGAGAACCACTGCTCTACAGCAGTGGTTCTCACACTTTTTACTGTTTTGGGACATGAAAATACAGGCTCTACTTTTTATCATCAGAATATGTGTTAAAGTAAAGCCACAGAATACACAAACATTTACAATAATTATAAAGTACAGTTGAATATGTCACAAAACTTAGAAAAATACAAAACTTTACTCAATGAAAAATGTTTTGGTGTGAATGTGTAGCTACAAGTCCACAGCACTATGAACTACATGGCCAGAATAAAAGCATCACAATTGAAAAATAATGTAAAAACTGTTTATTTTAATTGGGGGGTATAATATTTCAATTGCTAAAATATCAAACAATGTGTTTTTAAGCAGCATGACTTGTATTTTAAAGTAAAATAAGGTTACTATACTGTAATATTTATTTAATTTGTGTTTACAATGGGATTTTTTTTTGGGGGGGAGACACACGACCCCTGCATCCCCCACCATGATTTGCACCCCTGCCCAAAACAACAATAGAACACAATGATGGAATGAAAGTGGAATTAAAATTCATGGAACTAACATAATTTAAACACAAATTTGACATAAATTGTTCATTGAGAGATTATTAAAAAAGTGTGCAGTGCAATACCAATTCCTTTATGTTGGAATTCTGAGGAAAAAAATCTGAATTCTAAATTTAAAATCAGAAAAATATCAGATTTTTTACCTTAAAGTTAGACTTCTCACTTTAAAGTTGGAATTCTGAGAAAAATGTCAGATTTCTTCATTTAAAGTCAGAATTCTTGAGGAAAAAAGTTATTATACTATGATTTTCATGGTCTGACCCAACTTAATAACTCAGTTCAACACAACATTTATTTTTTTAAACATTTTGTTTATTCATTTGTTCTTTCATATTTTTTTAATAAAAGTTTCTTCCTGCATTCAAAGAAGAAAAGAATGTTAAGAGATGACAGAGTAACGTTGTTTTAAATCATCATGGGGGGGGGGGTAGAGATTAAGAATCAAACATGAGGTTTATATTGTTCTATTGTTTGGTTTTCCTGGTAAACCACTGGTGGATTCTTTTCCATAGAGGTTTCTTTTTAGCGTGGCTGGACCGCTCTTCCTCTAATTCCACATCTTTGGCTTTCAGTAGGTTCTGTGTTGTGACCAGGGCGTTCTCCAGCAGGGTCACCTTTTCTTTCACCTGCTCCTCCAGACTGCAGTAGGCCTGCTCCTTTGACTTCACCACTTCTAACATGTTGGCGTTCACCTCCAACAGTTGGTCGTGTTGATCACTTTGACTTTTTAGTTTCTCCTGCTCCTGCCTGAGATCGGCCCTCAGAACGTCATTTTCAATGTTCCTCTCATGGAACTCCTTTCTGGAAACATCTAGAGCCAGTATGAGATAGGCCAGGTCCCTGTTTAGTAATTCCATCTGGTACGTTCTCAAGGATGTCTTGTATCTCATGTCTTCACATGTGATACACCTTGGTGGTGCTTGGTCAGGTACCAGTGTGTAGCTTGGTTCACAGGGACTCACTGGTACGGTGGCTGGTGGATGGTTCACCTGTTCATCATCACCCTTGTCTCCAGGAGATGATGGTTGGTCTCCCTTCATCTTCTGCATCTTAACCTTCTTCCTACGAGCTTGCTTTGGTTGTTGGAATGACGCCCCTCTGAATTTGTTAAATAAGAGCTCAGAATCCACAAAGTCACCAAAAGTAATGTTCCTCGCTGGTTTTTGATCCATCGTCAATGTTTCAGATAACAAAAGCAAGATAATTCTCATCAAATAGTGGAGTTTGTAGAGCTTTAAGCTGTAGTGATAATATAGAAGTATCCAGGTACTTTGAAGTTATTTGGCTTTCATCTCCTGTGTTTGTTTACATTCCTGTTGTCATGGTTACAATCAACACAACATTCTAAATGATGATTTGCTTCTGCTTTATTAACAAACAATACAATAATGAAATTAAAGAAATCTAAACAGGGCTAAGCCCCCCCCCCCCCCCCACCAATAAATAATAAAAAAATAAAAACGCAGGTGAATTAAAAGTGGATTTAAAGCAGGATTTTAAAGTCTTCAGTGTTAGACATTGGAGGGTAGCTTACTTTACAGCAGGGTTTCTAAAATGGGGGTACGTGTACCCCTAGGGTTACGCAATGGCACTACAGGGGGGACTTGAGGGAGAGAGTGGAAAAATAACAAATAAAGTTTCAGTCTTTGTCCCCCCCCAGGCAGGAGATGACTGTAAATAATAAAAGCTACAGAAATAAATCTATTCAGGAGCCACTAAATCTATTTTTTAACCTATGTGGGGTCGTCTGAAATTTCTGAAAAATGTAATTACTTTTTTGTAATTATTTTTTATTATTAAAACAACACAATCTTAAACAACTGTATTTCTAAACTTTCACTTTGTGAATATAATTAAACTAAAATGCAGTAAAAATAAATACATATTTCAGCTCAAACATGATTGAAAACCAACAAAATAGGGTCACGATCCAAAAAAGGTTGTTAACCACTGCATTAAATACTGTTTCTTTCCACTTATTTACTAAGTTAGATTCTTTAAAATGTGTGTTATCACTCATTCATTTCATTATTATGATATATTGTTTTTTTTAATAGTTTTCTATGCAAAATGTTGTAGTTAAACAAAGGGGGGACTTGAGCCAAAAAAGTGTGAGAACCACTGCTCTACAGCAGTGGTTCTCACACTTTTTACTGTTTTGGGACATGAAAATACAGGCTCTACTTTTTATCATCAGAATATGTGTTAAACTAAAGCTACAGAATACACAAACATTTACACAATTTATAAAGTACAGTTGAATATGTCACAAAACTTAGAAAAATACAAAACTTTACTCAATGAAAAATGTTTTGGTGTGAATGTGTAGCTACAAGTCCACAGCACTATGAACTACATGGCCAGAATAAAAGCATCACAATTGAAAAATAATGTAAAAACTGTTTATTTTAATTGGGGGGTATAATATTTCAATTGCTAAAATATCAAACAATGTGTTTTTAAGCAGCATGACTTGTATTTTAAAGTAAAATAAGGTTACTATACTGTAATATTTATTTAATTTGTGTTTACAATGGGATTTTTTTTTGGGGGGGAGACACGACCCCTGCATCCCCCACCATGATTTGCACCCCTGCCCAAAACAACAATAGAACACAATGATGGAATGAAAGTAGAATTAAAATTCATGGAACTAACATAATTTAAACACAAATTTGACATAAATTGTTCATTGAGAGATTATTAAAAAAGTGTGCAGTGCAATACCAATTCCTTTATGTTGGAATTCTGAGGAAAAAAATCTGAATTCTAAATTTAAAATCAGAAAAATATCAGATTTTTTACCTTAAAGTTAGACTTCTCACTTTAAAGTTGGAATTCTGAGAAAAATGTCAGATTTCTTCATTTAAAGTCAGAATTCTTGAGGAAAAAAGTTATTATACTATGATTTTCATGGTCTGACCCAACTTAATAACTCAGTTCAACACAACATTTATTTTTTTAAACATTTTGTTTATTCATTTGTTCTTTCATATTTTTTTAATAAAAGTTTCTTCCTGCATTCAAAGAAGAAAAGAATGTTAAGAGATGACAGAGTAACGTTGTTTTAAATCATCATGGGGGGGGGGGGTAGAGATTAAGAATCAAACTTAAGGTTTGTATTGTTCTATTGTTTGGTTTTCCTGGTAAACCACTGGTGGATTCTTTTCCATAGAGGTTTCTTTTTAGCGTGGCTGGACCGCTCTTCCTCTAATTCCACATCTTTGGCTTTCAGTAGGTTCTGTGTTGTGACCAGGGCGTTCTCCAGCAGGGTCACCTTTTCTTTCACCTGCTCCTCCAGACTGCAGTAGGCCTGCTCCTTTGACTTCACCACTTCTAACATGTTGGCGTTCACCTCCAACAGTTGGTCGTGTTGATCACTTTGACTTTTTAATTTCTCCTGCTCCTGCCTGAGATCGGCCCTCAGAACGTCATTTTCAATGTTCCTCTCATGGAACTCCTTTCTGGAAACATCTAGAGCCAGTATGAGATAGGCCAGGTCCCTGTTTAGTAATTCCATCTGGTACGTTCTCAAGGATGTCTTGTATCTCATGTCTTCACATGTGATACACCCTGGTGGTGCTTGGTCAGGTACCAGTGTGTAGCCTGGTTCACAGGGACTCACTGGTACGGTGGCTGGTGGATGGTTCATCTGTTCATCATCACCCTTGTCTCCAGGAGATGATGGTTGGTCTCCCTTCATCTTCTGCATCTTAACCTTCTTCCTACGAGCTTGCTTTGGTTGTTGGAATGACGCCCCTCTGAATTTGTTAAATAAGAGCTCAGAATCCACAAAGTCACCAAAAGTAATGTTCCTCGCTGGTTTTTGATCCATCGTCAATGTTTCAGATAACAAAAGCAAGATAATTATCATCAAATAGTGGAGTTTGTAGAGCTTTAAGCTGTAGTGATAATATAGAAGTATCCAGGTACTTTGAAGTTATTTGGCTTTCATCTCCTGTGTTTGTTTACATTCCTGTTGTCATGGTTACAATCAACACAACATTCTAAATGATGATTTGCTTCTGCTTTATTAACAAACAATACAATAATGAAATTAAAGAAATCTAAACAGGGCTAAGCCCCCCCCCCCCCCCCAATAAATAAATAAATAAATAAAAACTCAGGTGAATTAAAAGTGGATTTAAAGCAGGATTTTAAAGTCTTCAGTGGGGGGGGGGCTGTTAGACATTGGAGGGTAGCTTACTTTACAGCAGGGTTTCTAAAATGGGGGTACGTGTACCCCTAGGGTTACGCAATGGCACTACAGGGGGGACTTGAGGGAGAGAGTGGAAAAATAACAAATAAAGTTTCAGTCTTTGTCCCCCCCAGGCATGAGATGACTGTAAATAATAAAAGCTACAGAAATAAATCTATTCGGGAGTCACTAAATCTATTTTTTAACCTATGTGGGGTCGTCTGAAATTTCTGAAAAATGTAATTACTTTTTTGTAATTATTTTTTATTATTAAAACAACACAATCTTAAACAACTGTATTTCTAAACTTTCACTTTGTGAATATAATTAAACTAAAATGCAGTAAAAATAAATACATATTTCAGCTCAAACATGATTGAAAACCAACAAAATAGGGTCACGATCCAAAAAAGGTTGTTAACCACTGCATTAAATACTGTTTCTTTCCACTTATTTACTAAGTTAGATTCTTTAAAATGTGTGTTATCACTCATTCATTTCATTATTATGATATATTGTTTTTTTTAATAGTTTTCTATGCAAAATGTTGTAGTTAAACAAAGGGGGGACTTGAGCCAAAAAAGTGTGAGAACCACTGCTCTACAGCAGTGGTTCTCACACTTTTTACTGTTTTGGGACATGAAAATACAGGCTCTACTTTTTATCATCAGAATATGTGTTAAACTAAAGCTACAGAATACACAAACATTTACACAATTTATAAAGTACAGTTGAATATGTCACAAAACTTAGAAAAATACAAAACTTTACTCAATGAAAAATGTTTTGGTGTGAATGTGCAGCTACAAGTCCACAGCACTATGAACTACATGGCCAGAATAAAAGCATCACAATTGAAAAATAATGTAAAAACTGTTTATTTTAATTGGGGGGTATAATATTTCAATTGCTAAAATATCAAACAATGTGTTTTTAAGCAGCATGACTTGTATTTTAAAGTAAAATAAGGTTACTATACTGTAATATTTATTTAATTTGTGTTTACAATGGGATTTTTTTTTTAGGGGGGAGACACGACCCCTGCATCCCCACCATGATTTGCACCCCTGCCCAAAACAACAATAGAACACAATGATGGAATGAAAGTAGAATTAAAATTCATGGAACTAACATAATTTAAACACAAATTTGACATAAATTGTTCATTGAGAGATTATTAAAAAAGTGTGCAGTGCAATACCAATTCCTTTATGTTGGAATTCTGAGGAAAAAAATCTGAATTCTAAATTTAAAATCAGAAAAATATCAGATTTTTTACCTTAAAGTCAGACTTCTCACTTTAAAGTTGGAATTCTGAGAAAAATGTCACATTTCTTCATTTAAAGTCAGAATTCTTGAGGAAAAAAGTTATTATACTATGATTTTCATGGTCTGACCCAACTTAATAACTCAGTTCAACACAACATTTATTTTTTTAAACATTTTGTTTATTCATTTGTTCTTTCATATTTTTTTAATAAAAGTTTCTTCCTGCATTCAAAGAAGAAAAGAATGTTAAGAGATGACAGAGTAACGTTGTTTTAAATCATCATGGGGGGGGGGTAGAGATTAAGAATCAAACATGAGGTTTATATTGTTCTATTGTTTGGTTTTCCTGGTAAACCACTGGTGGATTCTTTTCCATAGAGGTTTCTTTTTAGCGTGGCTGGACCGCTCTTCCTCTAATTCCACATCTTTGGCTTTGAGTAGGTTCTGTGTTGTGACCAGGGCGTTCTTCAGCATGGTCACCTTTTCTTTCACCTGCTCCTCCAGACTGCAGTAGGCCTGCTCCTTTGACTTCACCACTTCTAACATGTTGGCGTTCACCTCCAACAGTTGGTCGTGTTGATCACTTTGACTTTTTAGTTTCTCCTGCTCCTGCCTGAGATCGGCCCTCAGAACGTCATTTTCAATGTTCCTCTCATGGAACTCCTTTCTGGAAACATCTAGAGCCAGTATGAGATAGGCCAGGTCCCTGTTTAGTAATTCCATCTGGTACGTTCTCAAGGATGTCTTGTATCTCATGTCTTCACATGTGATACACCCTGGTGGTGCTTGGTCAGGTACCAGTGTGTAGCTTGGTTCACAGGGACTCACTGGTACGGTGGCTGGTGGATGGTTCATCTGTTCATCATCACCCTTGTCTCCAGGAGATGATGGTTGGTCTCCCTTCATCTTCTGCATCTTAACCTTCTTCCTACGAGCTTGCTTTGGTTGTTGGAATGACGCCCCTCTGAATTTGTTAAATAAGAGCTCAGAATCCACAAAGTCACCAAAAGTAATGTTCCTCGCTGGTTTTTGATCCATCGTCAATGTTTCAGATAACAAAAGCAAGATAATAATCATCAAATAGTGGAGTTTGTAGAGCTTTAAGCTGTAGTGATAATATAGAAGTATCCAGGTACTTTGAAGTTATTTGGCTTTCATCTCCTGTGTTTGTTTACATTCCTGTTGTCATGGTTACAATCAACACAACATTCTAAATGATGATTTGCTGCTGCTTTATTAACAAACAATACAATAATGAAATTAAAGAAAACTAAACAGGGCTAAGACTCCCCCCCCCCCACCAATAAATAAATAAATAAATAAAAACTCAGGTGAATTAAAAGTGGATTTAAAGTAGGATTTTAAAGTCTTCAGTGTTAGACATTGGAGGGTAGCTTACTTTACAGCAGGGTTTCTCAAATGGGGGTACGTGTACCCCTAGGGTTACGCAATGGCACTACAGGGGGGACTTGAGGGAGAGAGTGGAAAAATAACAAATAAAGTGTCAGTCTTTGTCCCCCCCCAGGCATGAGATGACTGTAAATAATAAAAGCTACAGAAATAAATCTATTCGGGAGTCACTAAATCTATTTTTTAACCTATGTGGGGTCGTCTGAAATTTCTGAAAAATATAATTACTTTTTTGTAATTATTTTTTATTAATAAAAGAACACAATCTTAAACAACTGTATTTCTAAACTTTCACTTTGTGAATATAATTAAACTAAAATGCAGTAAAAATAAATACATATTTCAGCTCAAACATGATTGAAAACTATCAAAATAGGGTCACGATCCAAAAAAGGTTGTTAACCACTGCATTAAATACTGTTTCTTTCCACTTATTTACTAAGTTAGATTCTTTCAAATGTATGTTTTCACTTGTTCATTTCATTATTATTATATATTGTTTTTTTTAATAGTTTTCTATGCAAAATATTGTAGTTAAACAAAGCGGGTACCTATATAGAGTCGCATCTTCTGATATAGGCCACGCCCACTCCCACGGCATATTACTCTTTGTAAGTCACTACACATCAAAAACCTTTTTCAAATTCCTCCTTGGGGTTTTGTCTAATCAGTGTGGCACGTAGAGTCTTCAGTTGGACTTGATCTAAAGTTGATAAAATAATTTCGTTTGCTCAAAATATGCGCGAATAATTACTGAGTAAAGTTTTCTCGCTAGCTATAAAAATGTATGTTGCAACTGTTGCATATCTTTGTCAAAATAAATGCTAACAACACCAAATCTGAGATCCTTGGTAGGCATGTGACTGTGGGGGCATGAGCAAAATTTTTATAATTTATGCCACTAGGGGGGGCTGCAAATACGGGAAATGTATATCTCTTACATGGCAAGACCGATTTTTACCAAATTTGGTGGGTATGACCTTGGGTCACTCCTGGGGCCATGTTCAGTTGAATAATTATGTTGAGGGCTGTGAAATTTACAGGGTACATATATAAGAGTACACAGACCAACCATACCAAAATGTGCACCTTTAGGTGGCGCTATAATGGGTGCAGATGCATTTTGGCCTGTAAATTTCATATTTTAAATCACATCTTCCAAAACTTCATATCCATTTGTTCACAGCAAATGGCACGTTGGCCTGTGTCCTGACGCTCGCCCCAAGCCCGTCATCTTTCGTGACGTACTTTCACGGGCTCCACGAAACCTGGGGGTAGAGTCACGTGGGAAGGCTTGGCCCCCTTTCATAACTGCTTGCAGTTCTAGTTATTATTATTATTATTATCATTATTATTATCATCATCATCATCTTTGGTGTTAAGTCTTATTCTCTGTTGTATAGCTATATCAGAGTTCAGGTGTTAAAAATCAATAAATTAAAGAATTTTCTCAGAAAAAAGGTTGAAATTTCTGCTCAAAACCAAACATTTTAAAAACCACAGAAATTGGTTAATATACAAATTAGCGTGGCCAAAAACGGACAGAAAAAGTGGTAAAAAGGGTTTAAAGCATCAATATTGGAACAATTATTTTAAAGTGGCAAATAATGGACACGACAAATACTGTATGTGGTGAAATTAGCTAAAAATAAACATGATTTAAAGAGGTTAAAAGTGGGTCAACATGTGTGACATTAGGTGGAAAGGGTTGTAGAAAGGGTTTATAAGTACTGAACATGTCTGGAAAGTGAAAAAATGTTCAGAAAAGTCATTGAAATGTGATGTAGGAGTGTCAGAAATGGGAGAAATGTTGCAAAAATGCATTAAAAGGAGCAAAAATATAGCAAGAAAACGTGATGAAAATAGGTTAAAATATGGTAAGTTTGATGTAGTTGGAGAAAAAACAGAAAAATAAACAAAAATGGGCTCAAATTGTTAAAAAAAAATGGGGTGCTGACCCTAAGTTTTCTAAATAAAATTCAAATTGTGTGTCAGTGTTAACATCCTGTAATAATACATAAAATATGTACAGGCACAACATGAAGGACATTTAACCCATTAATACAACACAACTCTCAGTGTGTCAACACTGTATTCCTTGTTAGACACTGAGACATTACAGTATAGTATATGATATTACATCATATTATGTTATATTAAACATGTCAAATTCAATGAATAAATGAAAGTGTAAAAAGCTGATCTACTAGTTGATCTTTAAATAACCAACGACAGTTTTCTCATTCCAACATTAAGTGATTGTGTTTACAACAGATAAACCGTGCAGTGATAAATATTATATATTACTTCAGTTTTTCTGCAGCGTGTTTATGCAATAAAACAGAATAAATCCTTTCAGCTTGTAGAGACGTTTGTTTCTTTTGTTCTTCCTGTGAAGGAGCAGAAAACGTCACACCTTTGATAGATGGAGACTGTTGTAATAGCTGTGTGACTCTAAGGCTCACTGGTTGGATGACCCTCCATCTGTTACCAACAACATCCAACAATGAACATCCATCCTCTACCTTCACTACAGTCTGGGATTTACGCACGCACACGCGCACACACACACATTCCTCAAAGACAGAAATCTCACGTCATCAAATAAGATCCATCAACATGTGATCCACACAACTCAGAACTCTGTATTTTCCGACCTCCTACTTGAAGAACTGTCCTTGAACGCCACCTGGAGTCCAAGTTCCCACTCGGTAAAGTCTGGACAAAACTCTAATTTTATAAGAAATTCAGAGTCATCTTTTTTTCACACACACACACACGCACACGCACACACACACACACACACACACACACACACAACTACATTTTTTTTTTTTAATTACAGTTACGTCATCAATTATCCATGTTCAATTACAACTCAATTATGATTACAGTGACCAGCATTTTTTCCATTTACAAATAAAAATCACAACTATTATTTTTCCACTAAAACCCAATTACAATTATGTTCTCAAATACTAAAGTTCAATTACAATTAATCACAATTACTGTGTCTGAAATAATAATAAAAACATAGCCTTTCTCTTGTGTTAGCCTTCTGTTAGCATCTCTATGCTAACGGGTCTTAAAGGTAGGGTCGGTGATTTTTGAAAGCTAGCTTGATTTTGAATGTAGCTTCCCCGATGGCTCCGCCTTTACCCCCTCCCCCCTCCCCCATGTGCTCCACCCAATGGATAAATCATAAATATTTATTGTCTCTCTTTATAAAATCATGCACATACTAAACAGCTTTAATTCACTCGGTTCCTCTAAATCAAACTTGGAACATTAAACTACACATTTGAATAAATCAAATATATTCACAACTAGCAGATGAATAAATTAAACAATAATTAGAAGCAAGCTGTCAGTTTAAAAGTGAGACAACACGTCATATGAAATACTTAACAAACAATACTGAGCAAATTACTCTGCTTGCAAGATGTATTTTGGTAAACAAGATATTGAATCATTCCTTTTCTTTAAATTATTGAGTGTAATTTATCATAAATCATTTAGCATTACTATAAAACAAGGGTGATTTGGGTTGACAGTATTAATCAGGATTGTACCATAAAGTATTGAATCATATTCAGATTCAAATTAATATTTCTATTAACACCTGTAGTGGGCACAGCAGCATGTCTGATACAGGCAGCAAATCAAAATTAACATTAGACATGAGAAAAAATAGCAACATTAGGATCTGTGATC
Source organism: Gouania willdenowi (assembly GCF_900634775.1). NCBI lineage: Eukaryota > Metazoa > Chordata > Actinopteri > Blenniiformes > Gobiesocidae > Gouania > Gouania willdenowi. The sequence continues at coordinate 1,909,992 of NC_041052.1, forward strand.
TGAAAAATATCATCAGAAAAAACTTTAGATTGAAAACATCATGTTCCTGATGTGACAGCAGCTCCAAATAATTAGGTTTGTCACAATTAAACAAAAACAACACAACTAGAGCTGGGCGTTATGACCAAAACTGTATATAACGGTATTTTTCTAAATTCTAACGGTTTCGTGGTATATGACGGTATTTTTATTATTTTTCATGCATAATCATGTGTTTACAGCATTTTCTACTGTTTGAGAGATGAATTACTGCAGTAAATTGACTTAAGATGGTTTATTTTACTGTCATAATGAGTGAATATTGTAGAATAATTTCAAGTTTGCAACAGCAGCCCAATGGCTCTTTGTTGCGCTAGCTTAGCTATATTAAAAATTCATATCATAATGAAAATATATACCGGTATTGGGTATAACCCGATATACCGCCCAGCACTACAAATCACGCACAGTTGTGTGATATTAGATGTTTCTGCTGTGACGTGTCACCAGATAAACTAATCACCAGTTCAGCTAATACACCATCAGCATCAGTTTTTGTACCAGAAACTTTTCACATTTGAATGCAGTCATAATAATCTGAACCAACGCATTAAAAACACACTTCAGATGAAGTCACATGATAACATGATCACTAGTAGAACCTTAACACGTAGCGAGAGATTTTGAACGGGATTATCGATGAATATTAGCCTTACTTTTTGGTTTGTTACACTTTATAGAAATGTATTCACCATATTTTTGTTGAAAAACAGTGAGTAAATGTGTAATATTATTCCAAAACATCCATGTGAGACATTTCTGTGTCATGTCGGGGTCAGATTTTGAATAAAAAGAGAGGATTTCTCTGTTTTTTTCTGCCCACTTATCCACAATCACAGAACATTTGAGGTTCTAATAATACTGTGTTTTTATGGTAGATGGAAGAAACCTTCAAAAAAACCCAGGGAGAACATGCAAACTCCACACTGCTAACCCGTGTATCACTGTAGGTCAGTCATTAAGGACTTGAAACATTGAATGTGCGTTGACGACAAAAACCTCACATAGACCAGTTAATCACTGCTCAGAGCCACACACACACGCACACACACACACGCACACCTGATAGAAGTAATAAACATCACCTCAGCCAATGTGTGAATGACCTCCACTGACCTATGAGTAGCGTTTCCTTTGATCACCACGAACACTTTCACCTGACAGTCAGACATTTACAAAGGAACGACTAGACACACATTCATCTGTCAAAGCTCTGCATCTAGAAGGTCACATTGGTCTCAATCTACAGCTGCTATGAACACATGAACCCATGAGTATCTACCCGAGTACAACTACATCTTCTCCATGGATGTAAATCGACCAAATCAAGAATATACTGAATATATATATATATATATATATATATATATATATATATATATATAACTAGAATATTGTGCATTTCCTGAAGAACAAGTTCTGATGAACTACAGTCGGACCCACGAAACGTCTTCGCGCCGGATAGCACGTACCACCTTCCCGAGAATTCAGTCAAATGACTCGGTTCCACCAAGTAAAACAAATTCAATTGTGAGACGTAAAATCGTAATCTACGTTGAATTGCCTTTTAAACAATATATTACGCGACTATGTTCCGATAAATTTTGAAATTACCAAAAAAAGGGGTGGGCCCTCATCCCACCCCTTTTCAAAAAGATCTCCGAGAGGCTCAGAATATCTATGTCAAATTACATCCTGATTCCACAAGCATTAACGGAGGTTGGAACCACCAACTGTAGCAATATTTGACTCACAAATAAATGAGAAAACTTTAATGGAAATTACCAGAAATGGGGGGTGGGTCCCCGGGCCCCCTACCCTGTTTAAAAAAAAAGGCTCCAAGCGTCTCATCATATTCATTCATAGAGTATTCATACCAAACTGCATTCCAATCTAACGAGAATTAACGAAGGAATAGTCATTTGAAAAATGGGGCCCCCTGGCGCCCCCGTGACACGTACAGGGTAATGGGCCCCATTCATATAATGGTATGGGCCAATGATTCGGTACCACCAACCGTTGTAATATTTGACTTGCAAATAAATGACAAAGACTTTTTTTTTTTTTTCTTTTGGGACCCCAAATCAAAAACCGGGCTCCAAGTGTTGATGCGTACACATCATAGATTATAGCTACCACATTTCATCCCGATCCGTTCATGAATAACAGAGGGGTGGTGATTTTAAAGGGGACGTACTATGATTTAATTGCAATAATGAAACATGCATTGATGTCTTTAACAGACACTTCCTGTAGTTTTGACCTTTGACAGCATGTGCAAACAAGGTAAGAAAAAAATTTAAAAAATTACAAGTTGTTGACATAAAACTAATAAAATTAATCAAATTGCAATGATTAGTTGTCCAAATAAATTGGTGACAGTTGTCCAACTCTAGTTCATTCATTTCATTCAATCAGTTTCACACAGAAAAGTAGCAGCGTGGCTGACGGAGGTGAATATAACGGTGAATATAATGGTGAATATAACGGTGAAGGTAAAGGTGAATATAATGGTGAATATAATGGTGAATGTAATGGTGAATATAATCTAATTAGTGTTTTTATTTCCTGTAAAGCCTCAAACACTCGATGGAATGAAAAGAACACTCAGGGTTAAGGTTTGTGTTTGTCCTCGTGTCACCGTGTGACCTTGAACACAACACCATCGTGCTGCTAACATTGAATCTTCTTTTTAATCTGCGGTCCACAAACATCTGCTAGTGACGCATCCTTTAACAATTACAATCCATAGCTCTGCCCACTAACCATCCATCAGCACCAATGAGCAGTCAATAATATCTGATGCTCTACCCGTTTACGTGGGCAACAAATCCAATCAGGAACTCTTTAGGGTCCATGTTGCTGTTACTGCTGTAAACACACACTATACTTCTGTTTTTTTCATCATTTCAGTGTTTTATGGTCCATATTTAACTAAAAACTAACCCTGAACACTGCTAGACTCCATATTTAAACATCTCAGACGTTAGGGCTGATTATTTTAGCAGCTCGTCTCATTAGAGCTGAACAAATCAGGTGAACATCTGCTCATCACATCCCGTTAACAGATGTGTTTAGGAGCACCACAGGGACCACTTATAGGAGTTATGTCTCACACACACGCACACAGACAGACACAGACACACGCACACAGACACACGCACACAGACACACGCACACAGACACACGCACACAGACACACGCACACAGACAGACACAGACACAGGCACACAGGCACACAGACACACGCACACAGACACACGCACACAGGCACACGCACACAGGCACACGCACACAGACACAGGCACACAGACACACGCACACAGACACACGCACACAGACAGACACAGACACAGGCACACAGACACACGCACACAGACACACGCACAGACACACGCACACAGACACACGCACACAGACACACGCACACAGACACACGCACACAGACACACGCACACAGGCACACGCACACAGGCACACGCACACAGACACACGCACACAGACACAGGCACACAGACACACGCACACAGACACACGCACACAGACACACGCACACAGACACACGCACACAGACACAGACACACAGACACACGCACACAGACACACGCACACAGACACACGCACACAGACACAGGCACACAGGCACACGCACACAGACACACGCACACAGACACACGCACACAGACACACGCACACAGACACACGCACACAGGCACACAGACACACGCACACAGACAGACACAGACACAGGCACACAGACACACGCACACAGACACACGCACACAGACACAGGCACACGCACACAGGCACACAGACACATGCACACAGACACACGCACACAGACACACGCACACAGACAGACACAGACACAGGCACACAGACACACAGACACAGGCACACAAACACACGCACACAGACACACGCACACAGGCACACGCACACAGGCACACGCACACAGGCACACGCACACAGACACACGCACACAGACACACGCACACAGACACACGCACACAGACAGACACAGGCACACAGACACACGCACACAGACACACGCACACAGGCACACGCACACAGACACACGCACACAGACACAGGCACACAGACACACGCACACAGACACGGGAACACAGGCACACAGACACAGGCACACAGACACAGGCACACAGACACACGCACACAGACACACGCACACAGACACGGGAACACAGGCACACACACACAGTTGGTTAGAAAATACCAGAACATAGAACGCAACCAGGGTTGGAATGAATTAAAAAAAATTTCGAATTACAATTACGTCTTCAATTAAAACCTAAAACCCTAACCTTCCTCTTGTGTTAGCTTTCTGTTAGCTTCTCTATGATAACGAGTCCTAAATCAGCTGTAAAACACACAAAAAAATATTATCTATCATCTAATTTATTTCCTATCTCTTGGTTACCTTGTTAGGCTTCCTAATCAATGATATTATGGTATTAATATTTTTGGTGTGGGAGTCTGAGCATTTTTCAGTCACTATACCCCCAAATTTAAATTTCTAAAAACAGTAAAATGATCCTAAAGGTGACAGGGAGTGGTACATAAGTATGTATGTGTATGACATAGTACTGTAACATAATTCCCCAGGTTTAATTGAATTGTAATTGACAGTTTTTTTTAGAATTTCCCATCACAGTTACAAATTCAATTATCTGAACTGAATTACAATTTAATTATTACTACAACAGCATCAGATTGTAATGAATTATAAATTACGCGATAATTATAATTGAGCCCAATCCTGAACGTAAAACAGATGTTTCACAGAGTCAGCGAAAGGTCTGGACATCAAAGGCTGAGGTCGTTAGAACTTTAACTTCCTCTAATATTTACATTAATTTCTGTGACTGAACATATTAAATATAGAACCAATGTCTTTCCTCTGTAGAACATCTCACTGAAGACACAGTTTCCAATTATAAAAGCCAGACATTCATCAAAAGAAACCAGTCTCAAAGTTAGCTGAACCTCCTCTAGTGACCTTTGCACTCTGTCAGGAAAAGTCAACACTTCAATGAACATTTCTCTCTTTTTTTCATTATTTGAAGGTCTGAGCTCAGGAGTAAACCTTACTTTACCTTAGCCAATAAAAAGCAGCTCCATTTCACACAGAGATACTACATCTGACACTCAAGAATAACAGCAAAAAAATATATTAATAAACTTGTTTTGGCATTATATCCCTCCTTTATAAATACTGCATGTCATAAATGTAAATAAATAAATAAATATCTGGGTATTTTTCGGATTATTCCTATTAAAACTAACTCAGGGTTGCTCCAGAAAAAAAAAAAAAAAAAGACTAAATAAATGTATAAAAACCATTTCAAAGTGCAGTTCTTAAACATACAGTAAATCAACCTGAAAATAATAAACACAATTTTATTGTCTTCATTGATTCAGTCGTAAACCAAAAATCATTTGAATCAGGAAAACGTTGCTTCTTGTGTCAAACATTGTCAGGCCATTAATCAAGATTAATTCATTACAAAGTCTATAATTAATTAGATTAGGATTTTTAATCGAGTCCCAGCGCTAATAATAATAATAATAATAATAATAATAATAATAATAATAATAATAATAATACCAACATTTCCTTTCAGGAAGGGAATTCCACATTTTCCATCAGTTTTCTGTGATCACAAGAAATCAAAGGCTCTACGTTATTAATAGTGCTATTAATAGGCTTATATGTTGTTGTCATTGCATTTCTCTAGACATTATTATTTAGTTTGTTTTTTTGTTTGTAGGGATGTAACGATTCACTCAACTCCCGATGTGATTCGATTCATGATACTGGGTTCACGATCCGATTCTCTCACGATTTATTATACAAAATGGGACTGTACATAAATGACTGAAAAATATTCCTTTATTTTTTTTTGGGAAAATACTTTACTATTTTTCATTGTCAAAAGAATCCCTTGATAAACTATTCAAAACAATGCAATTTAACTAAAAATAAATCTTGAATGAAATAAATAAAGGAATAATACAAATGAAGAAGCTTATTATTTAAATTCTGGTTCTATAGTAAACAATGCAAAACTGCATAATAGTTCTTTTTACAGCATCGATGTGAACCTTGATACCTATGAATCGATTTTTAACTGCCTTACGATTAATCGTTACATCGCTATTTGTTTGATATTTGTTTGTCAAGGCCACACAGACAAAATCTGCATAGTAACTAACGGTAAGAGATACGTGATGAAATAGAAACGTGTGGAACAAAAACACGTCTAATATCAGTAAATACGTAATGTCAGACTGTTCCATATTCTATACGGTAGATATAAATTCACACGTCAGAAATCCACTTTCTCCAACAGCTGCTGAGCTTTACAGTCAGTCAGCTAGCTTAGTGTTTATACAGTATGTATTTCATCAAAACAAAGGGATATTTAGGGGTATATATTCTGTTTTTATTCTTTTTATTGTGCAATTTCCTTTCTTGCAACATGTTTTTCCCTCTTTCTATCTGTACTGTGTACAAACCCATGTATGTATGGGCCTGTACATACATTAATTCTTTGTTATAATAATGGAGAGAGAGAGAGAGAGAGAGAGAGAGATAGTCAAACATCTCAAACTCTTTTCCAAGGCCTCATTTTCTGATTTCTAGCTGTATTTTTCTATAATTCCAGACGTCCTCCTCTCATGGTGTGTTTAATGTCACCTTATATTTGGCCTTCAGTGCCTGTAAGTAGGTCTGTCTCAGTGTGATACAAATAGAGTCTATTAGAGAGCAGTAGAGCTGCACTGCATCAGGCCTGGATGTCAGCCTGAAGGTCTTTAAAGGACCAGAGCAGACGAACCAATCACTGAGGGTCACTTCAAAACGCAATCTACTAAGAAATACGTATAAAACATGCAGTAAAGCAGCCGTGCACACTGGGAAATGTATTGTTTTGGCTTTAAAAATTCTGCCAAAGTGACTTTCCAACACTTTTCTGTTGTTTTTACTGAAAGTTGCAGCAAAATAATGGAGGATGTTTATTGTGGAGTTTACACAGAAAGATTCAAATCAGGCCAAATCTAAATGTGTGTCAGAATGAGGTGATATCACTGGGAATACTGGGAACAAACTAGAACTACAATGGAGTCAAAACAATCATTGTCCTCTTTGTCTAACTAAAGAAACACAACACGTAAAAACACTTCTATGTATCCGTCAACAGGACTCCAAAACTCCACATCCCATGATGCAATGCACCAAACTAGGGCTGGACGGTATACCAGGTCATACCGAATACCAGTATATATTTTCGTTATGATATGAATTTTTAATATACAGCCGTACCGGTGTATTTGATTACACAACTTTCTGAACATTACGCCACGTTTCAGACGGACACTTTTCAACGTTTTACTTCTAAATATGAAGGTAAACAGTAGCTGGTGTTAGTTATGGTGTAAATTATACGTGTAAATGGATCAGAAAGACACAAATAAAAGCTCTGAAGCTGCATGTGAACATGTGTCTGCGTGCACATGCCTCTGCTACAGCAGAACAACACTCACGAACACAGAGATACGGTTAGCTTAGCATGTCGGCAGTAATATGGAAAGGATCACAATTTGTAATTCCTAAAACACAGAAATAATTCCTAGTGAAGCTGCAAATAAAACACTACTTTATTTACCATAAGAAACCACCACACTACTGAGTATGTAGCATTTAAAGCTGGAAATCAAGCTAATGCTAAAGCTAAGCTAGTGCAGCAAATTGGGCTGCTGTTTCAAACTTGTATTACTACTAGTGTGGAATTATTCTACAATATTCACTCATCATGACAGTAAAATAAACCATCCTAAGTTAATCTACTGCAGTCATTCATCTCTCAACCTGTACAAAATGCTGTAAACACATGATTATGCATGAAAAATATAAATAAAAATACCTTCATATACCGTGAAACCGTTTGAATTTAGAAAAATGCTGTGATATACATTTTTGATCATATCGCCCAGCTCTACGTCAAAACTTTTCCAACATTGTCAATAAGAGAGAGTTTACGGTCGAGATCAAAACTAACTTTTCAATTTCAACTTTTACATCTTTTTTTTTTTCCCTGAGTAAATTTATATTTATGATCCATGAGGTCTATACAATCAGTAACTCAGTGGGTTTTCTTTGTTAACTCATGATTATTAACAAGAGATAATCGGTTATTAAAGTTTTGGGTTTTTTTCCCTGTGGTTTAGATTTTCTAAAATTGTATTTTTATTCAATAATTCAGAGATAGGAAATAAAAAGGTCGTATAATATTTATCATTATTATAAATAACATTACACCTCGTGTTTTGAGTAAAACTATCTGTAAACAGGCTGGAAAAAATAAAAACACTACTTTAGTCATTTGTGCTTTTTTTTTTAGAAAATAAATTCATTTCAAGTGAGGAAATAAATAAATTATAAACAATAACACTAACAGAGTGACCCACATGCACTAATATATTCCATAAAATATCAGCCCATAAACTCTGAGTCAGCAGTTATTGTAGCTTTTTTTAAATGTGTCTAGTGTTGATGTATTCACATTTATTTGTGTTTGTAAAGAACCTGTTTATACTTTAAGTTGTGAATTCTTTCATTGTTTTTTTTTTTTTTATAGTTTTTATTTATCATGATAATACCAGAAATTATCGGGATAATTATTTTAGTCAATATAGCCCTTCCCTATGGATGTATTATTATGTGTGTAAGTCTCTGACAGAAATGGAAGCCAGAGATAAATATGTTATGATGGTAGTGAGATGTGACTGTGGTACTAGTAAGTACTGTATGAATGTTTAATTTTGCTTTCATTCCTTACAATAGCGGACGTACGTAGAACCTGCAGTGGTTGCAACATGAATACCTGAGAGTCTACGTTAGACACACGCACGCACGCACGCACGCACGCACGCACACGCACACACACACACACACACACACACACACACACACACACACACACACACACACACACACACACACACACACACACACACACACACACACACACACACACGAGTCGAGCACATTAGAGAGAGGATGGAAATAGGCCACTGTCCTCTTTTTCTGCAGATTACCCTGTAGACATATTGAAAAACTGCAAAACATACAAAACTACAGCAATTTAAATCATTACTAGATGTCCTCATCTTTTTCGTTCTTTCTCCTTTTATGCATCCAGAGAAACCTCTGCAGTGTGTGTGTGTGTGTGTGTGTGTGTGTGTGTGTGTGTGTGTGTGTGTGTGTGTGTGTGTGTGTGTGTGTGTGTGTGTGTGTGTGTGTGTGTGTGTGTGTGTGCGTGCGTGCCAGGACAATGCCAAGCTAACATTTTAAAATCATGACGTTGACGCGTCAGGTGTGGAAAGTTAAATATTTTCCTTTAAACAATGTTACATACTGTATGTGATTTAGGTTTTCCTATTGCTAAAAACAATATTTAAAAACTACACTTTAATCACATAAATACTAATGAAATAATTACTCACATTCTGTTTATAGAAATTGTAAACTATATGCAAATATAATCGCAATTATTTATATTTGTTGCTATTTTGTAGTCGTTTATAAATAAATATATATATATATTTACTTCAAATACAAGGCTTGCAAAAATTTGCAAATACGTGCCATTATTTTCTAATTTACATATTATATTCTAGTAAGAATTTTTATTAGAATATAACATGTTATTAAATGCGAATATTGATACATTCAAATTAGTTGGTGTGTTAAAAATGTGGAAATAAATATGTGCATATAATTATATACGCTGGGAGGGGGGTCATCAGAGGCCTTCAGTAAGAATATTTTTTAAAAATTTGAACCCATTTTTGCTTATTTTACCCTGTTTCTGCAACTACAGCAAACTTTCCATATTTTAATCTATTTTCGTCACTTTTTCTCGCCATATTTTTGCTCCTTTGAATATATTTTTGCTACATTACTTCAATTTCCTGACACTTCTACATCACATTTCAATGACTTTTCTGCTCATTTTCCCACTTTCAAGACATTTTCTAGACATTTTTCTGTTGCCAGTTTAAACGAGTTGTTGCTACTTTTAAAATTACAATATCCTCCCCACATTTATGCCACTTTCAAACCAATATTGACACTTTTTACCTCTTTTTCTGTCTGTTTTTGGCCACTCTAATGTGCAAATTTAACTAATTACAGTGGTTTTTAAAATCCCATTTCATTTCATCACATTTTCCACCAGTTTTAGTCACTTTTAATCCATTTTATTTTCTTCCATTTTAAATAAATCTAGACTACGGTGCAAAAGAAACTTAAAGCCATGTATGTATGAATAGAAATCGTGGTTTCATATCATACAGTATGTGTTAAGGTAACACGAGGCCACTTTCACAGGGATCACTTGTGTGTGTGATTTATTCAGATTCAGGTGCTACTACTCTGACTCTCAGGTTTTTCACTGTAGCTGCTCTTTCAGTCACTTCTTCATGTCTCCCATTGGTCTGCTGCATTCACAGATATTTATGGCTCTATTTATTTCACATATGTAATGTCACCCTCTGGTAGCTGAGCTCATAGTTTTTGATGACTCTGCTCTGCTGTGTCACAGAAATACAATTTACTTATTTATCATGAGTGTCGTTGGTGTAGAGCAATGTTCTCAACCCTTTCACGAGGCTGTGACCCCCAAAATAAAGGTCCCAGAGAGCGGGGACCCCCACTGTAGCTGAAGGTGGTTGAACACAGACATGAACATTGAAGAACAGTCATGTGGAGACAGGACCATCTATAAGGGGGAATAAAGGGGAGAGATTTTTGGGGTCCATCCATAAAGTCAGTAAAATGATGGTCCATTGTTCTATGAATCTGTGATAACCACATTTATTTATTCATCTGAATAATATCCACTGTTATCCAGGAACGTTTATTATTATTATTATAATCATCTTAAAGATGGAAATCCTGGTTTTAATCACTAATAAAATGGTTCAAAGTGACCAAAAATGATGGAAAAGGTGGTGAAATGGGATTTTTAAAACCACAGAAATGGTTAAAAGTTGTAAATTGTAAATTGTGGGTAATAGAATTTAAAAATGTAGGAAAAATTGGTTTACACGAGCAAAATATTGGCATTAAAATGGTGAATGTGGTTAAATTGGCAAAAATAAAAAATAAAATATGGTGAAAAGAGGTTAAAAGTGACAATAATGGGTCAACATATGACATTAGGTGAAAATGGTTTATAAGTGCTGAAAATGTCTTGATAGTGGAATAAATGTGCAGAAAAGTCATTGAAATGTGATGAAGTGTCAGAAATGGGAGAAATGAAGCAAAAATGCATTAAAAGGAGCAAAAATATGGCAAGAAAAAATGATGAAAATAGATTAAAATATGGAAAGTTTGATGCTGCAGAAAAAGATTTTTTTTTTAAAAAAAGCAAAAATGAGCTCAAATTGTTAAAAAGATATTCTTGGTTTCTTGAAGGCATCTGGAGACCCCCCTCACAGTGTCTCATGGCCTGAAATGGGGTCCTGACCCCAAGGATGAGAACTTAATCAGCTCAGTGACTTTTTGGATATTTGAGATTCATCAGCATTTCAACCACTGATATCATTACATTTAAAACAAACAGAACAGATAAAATAATAAGTACTAAGTGTGTTATAATGGTATTTATTGATTCCTTTCCTTGTTTCCTTGTCGTCCTCAAAGCGTCGTCATGACATCTCCTCACTAATTAGATCAGGGCATCCCTTTAAATGATGTATCCATGGTGACAATTTCCCAAATGACTAAGGTGACCTTCTGGGAATGCATTTCGGAAAAAAGAAAATGCAAGCGGACAATAATGGAAGGATGTTTTCTTTAATTGTACCACTAAATCAAATGTAATAAACTATTGTCCTTTAGTCTGTGCATTAGAAGCTAAACAGAACAACTGGTAGAAGGAAGCAGCTGCTCATGATTGTCTGATAGAAGATTTTAATTACTGCCATTACTCCCAGAAATACCTGCAAACAATGTGCTATGGAAGTTAGAAAAGCTTAATAAATGTACTTTTCAAACATTGCTAAGCAAAGTGCACAGATCTGCTAATGGTTCTGTAACATGAGCCTCAGCATCAACCTCGCATTTCCTCCCACTGGATTTTATCACGGCCTAATTGGGGCGTAAATCTGCAGTCGTTTAAATCTCATTTCACTCATGTTTGATGGTCTGAAATGTTTTCTCCAAAACACAAAACACTTTCCGTGTTTAGATGATTTTTCTGGCAATTAAATGTCCTGAAACTGCACAAAACATACTGTTGTTCATTTTTACATAAATGGGTTCGTTACATTGAATACGCACAAAATAACCATGCAAGAACAACGTTAGCCACAATGCTAACCATTAGCTACATGTATGGTCCCAAAACATTATTATCCTCATGTTTTCCAAGAAATCCAACAGAGCGTCTGCTGTGACGTGTCACCAGATAAACTGATGACCAGTTCAGCTAATACACCATCAAATAAACCTGTCTTTGTACCAACGCATTAAAAACACACTTCAGATGAAGTCACATGATAACAAAAACACGAGATTATGAACAGGATTATGGGCACAAATGCACATATTTGTTCATATTTCACATTTTCTAGACATTCAACCACCCGTTATCAAGATAAAAAAAAAGCATTTAAATGTGTTCTATTTAGGGCTTTAAATGAACTTTTTAGATCAGCAGCTAACATGACCAGTAGATTCTTAAAGTTACCAGCCAACCATATTTTCCACCAGCCACATTTTTTCCCAGCTAAAATAAACAACATTATGAGCCACAGAATAGATTAAAGCGTTCATGTTTCTTTAAATAGTTTTTTTTTTTATTTTAGCTGATTGCAGAAATACATTAAAATGGTAAAAATATAAACATTTGATGTAAAACTAATGTTGTAACAATGCCTAAAAGGTGCAATATGGAACTTTGGGTGTGTCAGAGAAGTATATTCTCATAACTTAATAAACACACTGTTTGAAGTTAGAAAGAATAAAAGTAATCAGTACTAAGAATGACATGTACGGTAGAGAAAACGTTCTACAAATGAAAACAAACTGTATAGTGCACATTTTAAAGGTGAATAAATGGTGGAATACCAGCCACTCATGACCTGATATCCATTTAACAATAAAACTCGTCAATTTCTTCTTCTTTTCAGATCCTCTTTCATCTTCATTTTCCGCTGAGTCAGCAGCAACTCAGGTTTTTCAACACCTGATAAATATCTCCACATGTTTGTTTTTTCCTAATTCATTTTACAACTTCATTTAAGCTTCTATTGTTTGTTTTGCACCCTTCTGTTCGTCTTCTCCGATACCAAACCATAACAATCATGCTAACGTTAGCACGTAGCCAATTGTTATAGTGTTCATGGGAAATGTAGGATTAGTATAATCAGCAGTGTTGCCAGATATACATTAGATTTTAAAATCTAAACACACAAAAACCCTCAAATTTCTTGGCAGAAAAACAGCCCAATCTGGCCACATAATTTCTGTAGCTTACCGATTCAAACTTATTTATTATTATTATTATTATTAATTAGTTATTTTTACCCGTAATTGGCAGGTTGGTGGATATTAATTTAAAGCCCTGGTTATTGTTCCATTACATGCATGTGAGGAATTTCTGTGTCATGTCAGAGCCTGATTTTAAATAGAGAGATAAAAATGGATTGTTGTTCACTGTTGTTCACGACTGTTTTTTCATCGTGTTTTCAGTCATTAATCAATATATTTGGTTTCACAGCTGTGTTGGATCTAACAATGACTGTTTTCTGCTCTGTTTTTGCTCTTTTCAGTCTGATAACACAGGATAACATGATCACTAGTCAAACCATAACACGTAGCACAAGATTTTGAACTGGATTATGGGCAGAATAGCACATATTTGTCCGTACGTCAAACTTTCTGGACATTCAATCATGTTTTTCAGTGAAAATTAGCTCAAAATGTGTGACATTGTCCCAAAACATACATGTGAGGGATTTCTGTAACATGTCAGAGCCTGATTTTAAATAAAGACAAACAAAAATATAACAGCTTACAGTGACGTGAAAAATCAGAAGCCCTCCATCTGCTTATATTTTAGGTTGCAGCAATCTGTCGTACAACCAAACATTGTCTTAGTTTTGACACAAACTAAAAAGTGAAACTCATTCACAGGCTTTACTTCATCATCACTGTCGTTTTTCTCTCTTTAACCCACGTTTAACTAAAACCAGCTCTGATGTCAACCTTGCTTCCTTTGTTTAAAGTGTTCTGTTGGTTGTGTTGTGTTGCCATGGTTTTGGGTCATTTTCTCTTTCACCTAAAGAGAAACTATTGTTTTTTTTGCTGCTTTTTTCCAATTTCTGTGTTTGTGTTGGGTTTAAATGAGTTTAACCTTGTGTGTTTCAGTCTGTAAAGTAGTTACTAAGTGCACATGTGAGACAGATGTGTTTGGTAACAGATGGAAATCATATTTTATTGATGTTTTCAGGTAGTAAACCAATAGATTTTTCCATTTTTCGTGTGGTATGTTGTGTGTCGTAAATGGATTTTAATCTCATCAAGTTTATCTCCAGTTTATTTCTGTAACATGTAAATTGGATGTGTTGTTGTAGATGAATGTGTGCAAAGGTGTGTGAATCATTAACAGTAATACAAGCATGTCAGAGATTCAGAGAGAAACTCAATGTGTTTTTCTCTCTTTTTAATCTCCAGGCCATGTTGTAATTGCCACAAAGTGTAGCCGTGTCGGAGCAAGCTTTGCTACACGCCCACTTTTCTAACGTCTAGTGGTGATAACGGTTAGTAAGGTTCAAGGTACGGAGCACCGTGGACAAGGATGCACACATCAGTTTGTTACAATTGTGTAAAACCAGAGGAAAGCAAGAAAAAAACCTCATGTATCACAACAAGTTAGAGCCCTGGGTGGTTCATGAGGTTTAATCAAACTAAATCCAATAAAGGATTTAATAACAATAACCATAATAATAGAGGCTGCAGTTGACTTTAAGGGTCTGTACTACAAAGCTAGATTACCTCTTATCGTGCTAACTTCCAGGATTTAATCAGTGTGTACTGGACTACAAGGCTGGCTAATGTCTTTCGGAACTAAATCACCATGGTAACTTAGGCTGAACGACTAACCTGGTCAGGACCAGGTTTTGTTCTGGATTAGATCGTCTATGTGAATATTTATCCTTTTTTTACCGATGACATCCTATAGTAAATATATAGATTTATATCTGATGGACTGATAAAGTAAAATAAGTAAATTAAGTCAGCTGATAAAGCCTGCATGCATCGGGCGCTTTCAGACCCATAAATTAATTCATTCATTCATTCATTCATTCATTCATGTATTCAAGGATAATGCAAAAAGCCTCAGTCCTGTAGATAATATAAAATATAAATATATTCCACCGTATGATGTAGGCTGATCTGTATGAACGCAGCATCAGACACACAGACAAGTTAAAATGTCTGTTAACACTCATCAATTCCTGCATTAATTACTTAAATTACTTGCTGCTTTTTCTGCAGCAACAGTGTCGTAGCCAGGCTGAAATCAACTCACTTAACTTAGCGAGTTGATATCTAGATTCATAGGACAGCTTCTGTCTGACGGACACAGTTTGGTCAGGTACAAAACATGACTTTAAAAACAGGAAACGACCACAAAACACACAAAATGACTGCAAAAAAACCCACAAAAAATTACTTTAAAAGCATGAAATGACTCAAAAGACACAAACAGCAAAAATACACAGAATTTTAAAAAATATATACAAAAAAAAATACAAAAATATGAACAAGGACAACAAAAATACAAAAATGTACTTTAAAAAACACACAACACGACTACAAAAGCTACACAAAAAACACACTAGATGACTACAATTAAACAAAAAAAAACCCCAAAAAAACAGTTTCTTTTGTTCTTCGCTGTGTCAATGCTCTGATTGGTCATTGTTCTGATGCTGATATGAATATTGATCAGTGACCCTGGGATCAGAAACAATCACGTTTGTGGCCCCGCTGTGATACCAGATGCCCATCTAGAGCACACAATAACACGCACACACACCCCTCCCTTCATCACTGACACATCATCATGAATTATTTATCATATATTAGGAGCTGTTTATGCTTTGGATGGTCTGAAGGTATAAATGTGGTAATTAAAGGTGACCTTGGACTCAGAGTTGATACTGAGACACAAAAACTGAGCCAAGATTGTTTACGACTTTTGATGTTTTTGTGAAGGTTGTTCAACCACCTTTAAATGTCCTTCTATGGAACTCGCTCCTGGAAGTGAATTTAAGTTTTTTCTTTACGTTTTCTTCAACCGCGTGAAATTGAAGCCCCTAAGTCAGTTGTATCATCACCTTTAGAACCTTAAAAAACCTAATTAATTAGCTAAATATGTGAGGAAATGGATCATTATTGTGTGAGACATTCCTATGAGACAAATCTAAGGTTTTTTTTTCCATTTGCTTTATTGTATTTTAAGTTTAAAATGATGATTTTACCTTTTTTTATAAAGGTTTTCTTCCCACACATTGGCATTGACCTGAGCTTTACGTAGTTCAGCCCACTTTCACTGAGTTTGTGACAATAGCTGCATTACCATTATCCTTGGAAATGCGAAAATTCTAAATAGCACAAAAAAAATTGTGATTGGATACACCTGAATTTAAAAAAAAACACTCAAATATCGCTAAAAAGTATTTACGTTTTCCATTGTCGACTATTGCAAATATCGCTTTTATTTTGCAAAAAAAAATAGTAAATAGTAAAGTAAAAATAGCTAATGACACGAAATGGACTTTGACTGATTTCGTGTGCCTGAAAACACAATGTCCACATATTTTAAGTGCTGCACATCACATAATTATGAGTCACAAAGCACGTAACAATTAGCTAGCTAAGTTTGTGCTTCATGTGACGTAACGTTGTAGCACCCTCTTGTGGTGACTGCAAGATAATGCATTTTAATGTGAGTTATCGCCTCAACCATAACCGTTACCCTATCAATAACTCAAACCGTGACTGTTGCAATAAGACGCAATCGCAGAAAAACATACCTTTCAATTTAAACACAAGGGCCAATCCCAGCGTACAAATGATCAGGTGTTGATAAATCTGGCGACTGAATTTGATCGTCATTAACTTGTTACACCATCCTGCTTCGGAGGCCCCGCCCACTGAGGTCAAACAAGAAAAGAAACTCTTCCAAAGCAAAACAAAGAACGTGTGAAAACTGGAGCTCGTTTAAACGCTCTGAGGAAGAGAATCGGCTACTGAGCAGGTGACGTCTGCCCCCCTGTGTGCACTGAGAACAAACCTCACAACAGAGATCCTGGAGACATACACGGAAATATAACATTTATATCAGCCTCAATTGTTTACACGCTTCAGGCAATAAATATCACATTATAATACATTTTAAAAAGCCTTAAAAAAGCCTTAAATTTACTAAATGTTGTCCCTTGTCTGTGTTTTTTATGCCTTCAGCCACTTTCACCTATAATTCATCACACTACTGATTAAATACTGCAGCATATTTGTAAAAGTGAGGAACTATTTACATTTAAAAGCATGAATGAAGTCGTCTTTCCTCCTGTGAAGTGCTGTACGGAGGAAATAGGACCTCGTCTACGCTAAGATCTGAACGTAGCAACTGTTGATAAATGAGGGACATTGAGTTTCAAAGTCACGTCCACGGCACAAAAAGAATGCGAAAGTCATGGTGGCATGCACAAAAAGAAACTTTTATTTTTGTAACTTGGTTACGTTTCCGTGAACACAATTTGGACCCAGAATAAAAAAAAATACATTAAACTGAAATTGCGACACTAAAGCCAAATGTTTATCAACCTACTCCTCCAAAATAAATGTGACGCTCAATATTTGTACAGGCTATACACTATAAATTAAGGGTGTATTCTTTAATAGTGAAAAAGCTGGACTATTATTTCATATATAAAGTAAACCAACAAAAACTTTAGGGTAGGAACATATTTTCTCCCACCTGACCTCTAAGCACTAATTGGTCTTCACTGCCTACTCTCCTTATGTGGAACTTTCTGCTGCGCAGTGAAGGAAAAAAACAAGTTAATGTGCTACAAAATAATCAGTTTGTTTCAGAAAATCCATCTTATTTAATTAATCTTATTTATTGCCAGCACTGATTACAGGTAAACGGTATTTAAATACTAGTGGTGATTACTAGTGTGGGAGAAATAAATAAAAACTATGAAATGTGTGATTAATGTTGGACTACTGATGCACAGCACAGAACAGGTTTCCCACTGATTCACTATAAAATCATAATGATAAGCCTCATTGTTCGTGTTTAACAGACAGAAGAGATTTGGTGCTTCGCTCATTCTCTCTGTTTAAATATTTCAGTGAACCAGCTCTGACACATTCGTGCATAGCCTTTAGATTAGAGCCGTGGTTTAAGTCTTATTAAAGATTTAAATCCTTTTTTTAATCAGAAATAAAGTGGGTTAAAAGTGACAAAAAAATAAGTGGGAAAAGGTGGTGAAATGGGATTTTAAAAACAAGAAAAATAAGCATGAAATATGGTGAAAAGAGGTTAAAAGTGACAACCAATCCCACCGTGACACATACCCTGGCCAATCTGGCGATGAGTGCCCCTAGTGGACCGCCACAGGTCAACATATGTGACAATAGGCGGAAAAGTGGTGGAAAGGGTTTATAAGTGCTGAAAGTGGAAATAATGACAGAAAAGTCATTGAAATGTGATGTAGAAGTGTCCAAAATGGGAATAATGTCGCAAAAATGCATTAAAAGGTGCAAAAACATGGCGA
This sequence comes from Gouania willdenowi, assembly GCF_900634775.1. Classification (NCBI taxonomy): domain Eukaryota; kingdom Metazoa; phylum Chordata; class Actinopteri; order Blenniiformes; family Gobiesocidae; genus Gouania; species Gouania willdenowi. Next base: position 1,928,919 of record NC_041052.1, read on the forward strand.
GAAAAAAATGATGAAAAAGGATTAAAATATAACAAGTTTGATGTAGTTGCGAAAAAAAGGTAAAAAAATAATCAAAAATTGGCTCAAATTGGCATCTGGCGACCCCCTCCCAGCATCGCGACCCCAAGGTTGAGAACCCCTGGATTAGAGTTGATGGATGCAACTCAAAGAAAAAAAACAAAATCATTAAAAAAAAAGGATTAGAAACCAGTAAGTAAAGCATAAATGTGATATAAACTACTGGCAGAAAAAAGAAAAAGAAATGGGATTTAACCATTTGTAACAAAGTAAATGATGCACATGAACAACTCATGTGCATCATTTACATGATCATCATCATTGCTCCACTAGATGATGTGATGGTAAAATATAAATCCCAGGAGATTGAATTGACTGGAGCAGAAACAATGAAAATTGTTGCAGAAGGAAAGACAATAATCAACAAAAACCAGACATTAGCAGTGGAATACTGAACGTTTACATGAACAGCTGCTGCTGCTAGCTGCCTTTAGCTACATTAGCAATCATGCTAGGCTCTCGTTAGCTTAGAAAACACATTTTATTAGTCCCAAATAATGACAATCATTAAAACAGGGACCTGAGATGGTCATTGATCCTAGCCCTATTATTCATCCCACTTATTAGACTTTTTCGCTATTGATTCCCGTGACGACTTTGGATCAATGTTTATCTTGTATAGGTCCACGTTGGTTCTTTTTAACACTCGCAACAGCAATCTTATTGATTTCAAATCTGAACACAGAATAATATCTTGCACATCTCACGCTTGGTGAAGTAAACCCTGGTTTTAACAGCGCTGTGTTAGCGTTAGCTTAAAGAGCGTTAACCTGGAGATTTGCTGCAGAGTAAACAAACCACAGCTCAGCAGAGATTAAACTCTGACACGCAGCGTGAAAAGAGCAAAAAACAGAGGAGAAAACATTTAGAGTTATTGATTTAACAGAGATGTACGCAGACACGGAGATAAAATTAGTTTGGAAACATTGATCAACTGCTAAAATTTACAAAAGTCAAACCAAAGTTATTCACTATTGATTTCACATTCTCAAACAGAAAATAAATCTTTTTTTTTTTGTTTTATTTAAAATAAGGCTTCAACATGACACGGAAATGTCTCACATGCAAGTTATAGAAGATTATCACACATATACACTTATTTGTTTAATGTAAAACAGTTGAATTAATGTTTAGAAAGTGTAAAAAATTCACAAATATGTCCAATTCAGCCTAAAATCTTTCACGAGTCGGCACGTGTTACAGTTCTAGTGGTGATCGCGTCATCCTGTGACTGAAAATGAATGCAAAAGAATGAAATTCATATTCTAAAACAGAAAAATATTTTCTTTTTTTCCCTCTCTAATTAAGATCAGCATCCAAGCATGACATGGATAATATCACACACTTACACACATATTTATTGTAAAATTGGTGAAAGGATGTTTAGAATGTATAAAAAAATGAACAAATACGTCAGATTCAGCCCATAATCCTGGTAAAATCTACAGTTCTATTGGTGATAATTTAATCCTGTGACTGGAAAGTAATGCAAAAAAATGGAATTTACATTCTAAAACAGAAAAGTAATTAGTTTTTTTCCCTCTGTATTTAAAATCAGGCTCCAACGTGACACAAGAATGCCTGATATGCAAGTTTATGGACATAATCACATATTGATATGCTTTGTTTTACTGTAAAACGGGTGAATAAATATTTTGAAATTGTAAAAAATTGACAAATGTCCAATTCAGCCCATAATCCTGTTTAATAACTCATGAGTCGCTATGTGTTACAGTTCCAGTGGTGTTTGTGTTAACCTGTGAGTAAAAATGAGTGCCAAAAAAATGGAATTCACGTTCTAAAACAGAAAAGTTATTTGTTTTTTTCCCTCTCTATTTAAAATTAGGCCCCAACATGACACGAAAATGCCTCACGTGCAAGTTTATGAACATAATCACATTTACACGCTACATTTTATTGTAAAATGGGTGAATGAATGTTTAAGAGAGGTTTAGCTAATGGTGTATTAGCTGAACTGATGATCAGTTTATCTGGTGACATCACAGCAGAAACATCTATAATCACACGCTGTGCGAGATTTTGTGCAAAACGTGAGAGTGATTCATCAGTTGGAGGTAATAATTATTAATAATAATAATAAATAATCCCCATATGTAATAACATGTACATATGGCAATAAACTTTATTCTATTCTACTAATATAGTATAGTATAATATAATGAAATAAAATACAATATAATAAAGTAAAATAACATAATATAATACATTAAATAAAACTAAATTAAAATGTAATATAATAAAATGAAATACAACAAAAAAATATAATATATTATGATTTATTTTAATTTAATGGGTTGAAAATGTAGTTTTTTTTAACATATATTTGACACTATTAGTTCTTTCTCACATTACACCTAAAACACTGGTGCACTAGGGCAACACTACCTTTGACAAAAGTTTCCACTGTAGAATCAGTGCTGAGTCACTGTTAATGGTGTGTGTGTGTGTGTGTGTGTGTGTGTGTGTGTGTGTGTGTGTGTGTGTGTGTGTGTGTGTGTGTGTGTGTGTGTGTGTGTGTGTTCCATCTATGAAACGATCAGCAAATCCTCAAAGGAGGACAGTGTTGAAGTCATTAATCAGCCTGTTAACTGTAATATCCTGTGCAGTGTGAAGTCCATCCAAGAAGTGACAGAATCACTGAGCATTAGTGGAAAAACTTTGGCAGCAAACAAGGAAAACCTTTGGAAATGTTCAACGTGTTTTAATAACCTCACACACTCACACATACTGTCTCTGTTAAATACTGTTTGTCACCACTGCAGCTGCAGCTCAATCCCTCTGTTTCAGTGCAACATAACATATATATATATATATATATCATACAACATGCAGCACCGCAAATACACTAAAGATGATTTCTAACGATGGTTTATTTACATTATCCATGTAAATTATAATGTAAATAAACAGCAACTTTTCACAACATTTAACAACAAACAAACAAATTTTTTTAATGTTACCTTTGACCACATTTACTGCATTATTTGGGAATTTGTGATATTTTTTTCTCGTAAAATTATGTCAATGTTTAATTTAAATGTTAAATATTAATCTGATCCAGATTAAACTTAGTTTCAACTGAGACAAATTTCATAAAGATCGGTCATTTATTAATTTTTTTTTACTTTTCCAGAGATATATTGGTATATACAGTATATTGAATATCTAGGTCCAGAGCCCCAAAATGTAATGTAATCTTCCATGGTTTAAAGTACAGTATGTCTTTGGTTAATATGTCAATATGTGAAGTACTTTTAGCATAATCCTAACAAATAAACAAAAACACTGGTAAAGCAAGAATTGACCCTGTTTTATTTAACACGTTTGGTGTAATTTCATGAAGTTTAAAAGTAAAATCATCTAAATAGAAAAATAAATTAGTAAATGGACGTGGAAATTCTGAAAGAGAAAACCAACAACCTTTGATAACAAATACAAACTATCCTAGAATATCATCGTGTGTATTAATAACTGCAATCCTTACGTATTTCTCAGAGGGAAACGGATACAATAGATACGTGTAGGTAGATCATCTTTCAGCTGAAGCTCAGTTGCACGGCGTTTCTTGATAATTGCGGTGCACACAAAGCTGACTCACACACACTGAAAGAAAAGACAACGACTGGTGGACGCCATGCATTTGCATATAGATTCTGAGAAGCTGTCAAGTGCTATGGACATGAATGGTTTCCAATGATTTGGTTCTTATTCCCTATTAGGAAAAAGAAAAATAACTCTGCATCTCTAAACATCCATGCATGTTTCAGTCCTGTGCTACGCAATAGCGAGCAGAAGTTAGCGTTTAGCATAGCCGTGATATAGCATCAATAAATGGGTTTTTTGTGCGTGTGATGGTGTAAAACATCAGTAAGTTGGAGTTGCTACTTGCAAGCGTTCCCAACATATAAACAACCATTGACTTCTCAGCCTCAGAGTGTTTCTAATGCACAGAACGTGAACAGGTCCCTGAGCTCATTAGAATGATCAACTACTCATTAGTCCTTAAAGTTCTCTCTGAGTGAACGAGTCAATAAGACTCAGTCAAGGAGAGGGTGGACGTTTGATTAACTCTGTAGTTTATATTCAAAGACGCTAAAGCTCGGTGTCTTAGCAGAGGACTTACTTACTGATGCACTTTATATGTTTTCATCATTAATTAACCATATTTAAACGTTTTATTTTCACTTAAACATTGTGACAAATGTGATTAAAATGTAAATAAACACCCTGGTTTAATCTGACCTGCCACTACATGGGAAATGTAAAAAAATGCCTTGATTATGGGCGGGGCTCCTGGAGCAGTTAAGACACGCCCAGTCTATCTCTCTATAAACCAAGGAATCTCTGTCTGTGTGTGTGTGTGTCTGTGTGTGTGTGTGTGTGTGTGTGTGTGTGTGTGTGTGTGTGTGTGTGTGTGTGTTAAGGCTGGGCGATATATAGCATAGGACTATGTCTATCGTAACACCCCCCCCCCCCACCCCCCCCGTTCTGTCCCTGAGTGAAACTCAACACATACGCGCGCTGCCGACACCATAGGTAATTGTAATAATTTTTAAAAATTGTACAGCACTTTGGTCAGCTGACGTTTTTTAAAATGTGCACAAATGCACATCATTTGTTTTATAAATGATTATATTGTTCTCTACACTTATGTTAATAAAGGTCCCTGTGTGTCATTTGACAGGTATTTGTATTCTGAATTCTTTTTCGAAATTTCGACTTTATTCTTGATTTGCCCAATATTATTTTCTCCATCAAAATTGGTGCTAATTCTCTGTCTTAACCAATACAATTTCAGGGTTTCAGAAAGGTTCAGAAATACTGAAGCATTTCATTATCCAAGCTAACACTGATGCTAATGCTAACTGGACTTCCATCCCTGTGGTAGAGGTGTGTGACCACAGAGCTACTGCTGCCTAAGCACAACCGCTGATTAGGGCCGTGACAGGTTATATATAGCATCATAACCTAAGGCAATTCGTGCCTCTCACTAACACCCTGGGGATCTAATGACACAGCCGAAGGTTTATGGATCACATTGGCTTTAATCCTCACTGTGAGAATGCTGCTGCTGCTGCTGCTGCTGCTGATGCTGATGCTCAGTGTTATTGGACTGGATGAAATCAACATTGTGTGTGAATGTGATTTACAATCAGGTTTTTGTTCAGATATTTGTTCAATGTCGACTATTGGGTAAGAAAAGAACATTGGGTCATTTCAACAAATGGCCCACGCACTTTGGTCTAAAAAAATTCTGAAATTTTCACCACTTGTTTCGTGATTATTCAATAGTCACATTCTAAATTACTAGTTTGAATGGATGAATACTTTTTGCGATATGAATGATTTAGTGGGGGGGGGTGTCAACTTTGTGCGTTTCTGATTTTTCTTCCATTTTTATCTTCTAATATATGCTCTATTGGAAGAAAAATAGGGACAAGCGAAAATCGACACATGAACCTCCCTCAATAAATTGTCCATATCTCAATAAGTATTCATCTGATCAAAATAAGAATGTTCTGAGACAGGAGTGAATGGGATGTCCTGGAAATGTCATGGAACGACCCACTAGCGACGTCTCTAAAGATAGCCCCACTTCCTCTGACAGGGACCAGCATGCACCAGTGGAGGAATAGTACGACTGCCGTCATCTCCTTATGAAAGGATGATCTAGATTTTCTGAGGTCCCACAGGAGCTGCTTTAAAGCATCAAGCATGAGTCCACAAGAGGCTGTGACACATCGGGGTGATGTGCTTTACCTCAGGGGCCAAACCTCTGGTCTTGTGCCAGACCAGCCACTCAAACACACAACAACCCTCAGAGGAAATAAGACCAGCCGCCTCTCGCTGTATATACACGGCCTACACCATGAGACACTTCCTTCCCTGTCAGATTTATTGATGTTTTTATAGCAGAAGATTTGAAGTTTTTTAATTGCAATCGATCAAAAAAAGCCCTGGGATAAACGTAAACAACACGTGTAAAACTCATTATAGTTCAGTGGCCAAATACAGACTGGTTTGATCTCAAGTGGGCCACAGAAAACGAGTCATGTATCAATTATCAGTACAGTTAATAAGGCACGGACGATATCTAAGCAATAAGTGACAGATATCACTTTAAATTTCTGTGATTATTTCACCAATTATCAGAGTTAAAAAATGACTGATATGTGATATAAGCATGGGATATAAGCATTTTTAGTGAGAAAAAATATTGTGGCGTTCCATTGAATTTGTGTATTTGGAGGGACAGAAATATCTACACTGAATGAGTTGAAAATGTAGACAAAAATTTCATTTTTCAATTTCTCCTGCGGGACAAATTGGATGCTCTAAAGCAGGGGTTCTCAACCTTGGGGTCGTGAGACACTAGGAGGGGGTCACCAGATGCCTTCAAGAAGCTTTTTCAACAATTTGAACCCTTTGTTGCTTATTTTTACTCTTTTTCTGCAAAAAAAATGTTCCCTATAACTTGGCCACTGGTACCATTAAATAACATTTCCTTTCAATGTGTGACATTGACCTTCACTCAAGGTCATATTTAAGGTCAAAAACTCATCAGAATAGTGAACAAGCCAAAACCAAAAAATTGAGATCCAGTGCTCAGACTGGTACCATTGAATATTTCCTGTGTGATCTTGACCTTTGCTCAAGGTCATATTTAAGATCAAGGTCAGTCTTCTGTTTTTCCTGCATTATTACTTTCAATTTAATTATTAAAAAGAAGAAACGTGTCATTTTTGCCAATTTTTTTCAATTTTCAATTGCCAAATACGTATTTGCCTTACAAATACAGGTCTTGCCTCGTTTAACCTATTTTCATCACTTTTTCTTGCCGTATTTTTGCTCCTTTAATGCATTTTTGCTACATTACTCCCATTTCTGACACTTCTACATCACATTTCAATGTATTTTCTGCACATGATTCCACTTCCTACATGTTCAGCACTTATAAACCCTTTCCACCACTTTTCCACCTAATGTTACATATGTTGACCCATTATTGTCAGGCTCCAAAGCTGTCAAGTCCAAAGAGGAAGCTCCTTGTCTTCCCCTCCCGTAACTGGGCTTCATGTTAGCATGTTGTTCGAAGGATTTTAGACACAGAAATGCAACTAAATGCCAAGAGGCTCCACACTATTACCAGCAAAATGTCAAGCCAATATATGATTCCTTTGTTTATTCAAGTGAGGTTACATACATTGTTTTTATGTAAATAAAACTACTGTTTAAATTAAGCTAGAAGTATACATTCATTCAACATTTTCTGACCCTTTTTTAAGGGTTTTTTTTATATTATATATAACATACTGTTCATGTTTTGTGACAATATCAAGCATTAACGTGTTATTTTTCATGGAAAAACACAAATATCTCCAATTCTGCTCATAACCCTGTTTAAATTCCTGGTGTTAAGGTGAGATTAGTCATCATGTTATTCTGTGACTGAAAATGAATGCATAGCTTCATCTGAAGTGTGTTGATTATTAGATTATTATGACCGCATTCAAATGTAAAAAAGGCTCTGGTACAAAGTAGGGATGTAACGATTAATCGTAAGGCAGTTAAAAATCGATTCATAGGTATCACGGTTGACATCGATTTTCTGAAAATTGAATCGCAGTACTTTTTTTAACCAGCAGAGGGCGGTGTAGGCGGCGGGCGGAGTCTGCTAATACTTTCTTTCTGGCCGCCTTCTACTCTTAAATATGTTAATAAATGATTCCTTGCCCCTTTAGCACCGAAAGAATATCTGTAATATTACTTGAATATCTGTAAAAGTCACATTTTTCTATTAGCTCTGTCTGCTAGCATAGCTTCTCTTCTTCACTGCAAGAATTTCTGCATGACAACCGACCACTGTGTTCCCAGCGCCCTCTGCTGGTCCAAACAAATATGACGTAAATCAGTGTAATCACGGTTTGTTTTTTTTTAAAGTCCAATTGTTAAGGCACAAAATACATTTTCAGTTGCACTTTTAAAAAGAAAAAGAACTATTATGCAGTTTTGCATTGTTTATTATAGAACCAGAATTTAAATTAATAAGCTTCATTTTCATTTGTATTATTCCTTTATTTATTTCATTCAAGATTTATTTTTAGTTAAATTGCATTGTTTTGAATAGTTTATCAAGGGATTCTTTTGACAATGAAATATAAAAGGAAAATAACACAGTAAAATTGTCTACAGTCCCATTTTGTAAAATAAATCGTGAGAGAATCGTATCGTGAACCCAGTATCGTGAATCGAATCGTATCGGGAGTTGAGTGAATCGTTACATCCCTAGTACAAAGACATGTTTAGCTGATGGTGTTTAGCTGAGCTGGTGTTCAGTTTATCTGGTGACACATCACTGCAGTAGAAGCTTGTCCAATCATACGACTGCTTAGTTTAATGCAAAACGTGAAGGTGATCCTCCAGTAGGAGGTAATTAAAGGTTTCATAAATAATGTTTTGGGATCATATCTTGTTTCCATTGATTTCTTTTTTATTAAACATGTGGGTGAGGGTTAGCAGTGTGGCTAATGTCGCTCTTACAATGTATCCCACATTTACATTGGATTTTTATGGTGTCTTAACTGTCTTAAACCAGGTTGAAAGGACATATTTATCAAATTTAACAAGCCAGCCATGTTTGCTCTCAATAAAGAAAAACAATTGGCATTAAAAACGGGAAAAAAAATAATCCAAAAAATAGAAGAAAAAAAAAAATAGTATGAAAAACGGGGAAAAAATGTATACAAAAACAGAAGGAAAAAAATTATCAAAAAGACAAGAAGAAAAAAAATTAGCTCAAAAACCAAACCAAAAAGTTAATGCCATACAATTCCGTATAAAAACAGTTGCGACCCAAAAAATTATCTATGACTGCAGGTGGCAACAGTTCCAACTCCACAGTTTGGTAGTAGACAATGAAGCAGAGAAGTGCAGCTCTCCTAAGGGACCTTTACTCCCCCTTAAACAATGCGCTGACATGCTCTGGTGGCTGAAGTTCGAGAGTAAATCACAGACTGTTGTGAAAGACGCGCAAACATTGAGGATAGAAGTCCTTTAGGGTGGGAGTCCTTCAACAGTCCGTGATTTACTCGCTAACTTCAGCCACCAGAGCATGTCAGCGCACTGTAAAACGAATACGGGGCAAAATTATCTGTTTTGTTAGACATAGATCTTCCAATACAGGGGTGTCAAGCTCATTTTAGTTCAGGGGGCAAATATGGACCAGTTTGATCTCAGGTGGGCTACAGATTTAAGGCGGAAAAACGAGAAATTTTAACATTAATGTTCCCTGGTTTGTGATTCCAGGCATAAATTATACAAAATGTATGTAAAGCAAAGCACAACAATATCTAATCAATACGTGACAGATATCAGTCCCTGTAGGATCTTCATTTCAAAATGTCCTTGATTTTGTGACCAATTGTTCTTATTAAATTTGTGGACATTTTTGTGAGAAAAAAATTGAGGGAAAATTGCAAGATCTTTCAACAATTTCTAATAAATAATGACTAATTTCATGTGACGTAAGCATGGGAAAACTCAGCTCTGCAAATATTGTGGAGATTCATTGAATTTGTAAAACAGAGGAGGATCATTTTTAAATATATGAATAAATACACATCTATATTGACAACATGTGATTAAGTCTGTCAGCATGTGTTCATTCTTAAGGTGCTTCCTGTATAATTAAATTCCGTTTTATTGGGTTAAGATAATTAAAAACGTTCCCCTGAAGCTCATATGGGAGCAAAAATGATTTTTTGTTTGAACCCCATGAACCACTGCTGGGTACGAGACAATCGATTCAGTGTAAATGTTTAGTAACACACAAATGTTGTGCTTCAACACACCATGATGTGCTCTCACCTTCCCTCCCTCTCTCTCCCCCCTCCTTTCTCGCCCTCGCTTCTCCTCAGCGACTGTTCTGTCACTCTGACAGTGAGAGAGGCTTTCTTTCTTTATCCGACTGCTGACGAGACCTGCAGGCGTGCATTATTCATCTGAAACGCAACATGTATTTTTAAAGAATAAATGAAAGAAATAAAAATATGAAGGAAGGAGGAAGCAGCAGGTCGACTGACGGAAGCTCATCCAGCAGCCGATGGGAGCTATGTGACCTTCTCAAATTCCACGTGTAAGTTTCTTTTTCCCAGAACAAGTGAATAATTAGAGCAGAAACATTTACACACACACACACACACACACACAGAGAAACTGCCTGTGAGTACTAAAAAAGTGTAACAACTACAGTGACAGTAGCAGCTTTGTGCAAACTGCATGTGTCACAGGATCATCCCTCACTGCTGAAATTGATAAGCCAATATATCGCAATAGTACGTTTACGCGCTACATGTTTGGTTTTTTAACGAAAAAAACATTTAATTGCACTAAAATATGCATAGCACAAAAACGGTGACTATATTTGATTTGGACGATATATTGTGATATTTCACTGAGTGATTATCACTATCAGTCTGAAAAATGTCCACACTTATTTTTTTAATTCATGTTTTTTAATGAGAAAAAAAACCAAAAACGTATAATTGTGCTAACGCTAACAGAGCACGTAAACACCAGGTCACCAGCTGTCAGTGAACTAAGGGTGTAAGAAAAAATTGATTTGGCAATATATTGCGATATTTCACTGCGTTTTTTAATGAATATATGCAATGAAAAAAGGTCCGCACAACTGCGTGGTTAGCTCCCAATTTCAGTTTTAATTTACACCAAAAACCCGTGACGTTTCGGGCTGATCGCCCTTCATCAGACTCATGTCTGACTCATGTCTGATGAAGGGCGGTCAGCCCAAAACGTCACAGTTTGATGAACATACCATTTGTTGTTGATATACTTGAATTACAGTTAGCTACTATTTACTTATTCTCGCAAGTTTAATAAAACATGAAATAAATTGTATTTCATACCATTTTGTAATTAATGATATCACAATGTATATCATGTTGTTTGATATCAGAATATATCGTGAATCATATTGTCATATTCATAGCAATGCACACCTCTAGTCACATTTTTCCTCCTGTTCTCCATGTCTTAGTGAATCTTTGATCTACCGTCTTTTTTCTCTGCTCTGTGGAGATCAGAGTGAGACGTCAACTACAAGCTGGAGCACTTAAAGATCCTTAAAAGGCATCAGTCCCTCTGGAGTCTATAGACCACTATCTGACATCTACACAAGGAGGCTTGATGCGTTGAGGGTCCTTTCAGCAGATAAATGAGACATCCTCCTCCTCACAATGATTAGCATATACCAGTACTAGGGATGTACAAATATTTCCTAAATCAGCTAAAAATCTATGTAAATAAGAGTACATTAAAATAGATACAGCGCAGTATGTGCTTCAATACTCTGATTAAACAATAGGGGGCGCTGGAACTGTTTTAGTGATGCTTGTTTAGACGTTACGAGCTTTAATCAGACCAAAAAAAAAAATGGCAGGAACCCAGAATTAAGCTGGTCTCTTTAACCCTGAACCAGTTACAACCAGACACTATTCACATCTGTTGGACCACATGTCGGAACAACTCCAAACACATCACATGATTTACCGCACAACGTCAGAACCCGTGGTATAGCCATGGAAATAAAGCCCGAACCGTCGGCACGACGACACACACCGTAAGAAAATTATGAAAAATCCAAGCCAGTAACATAAGCATACTCTTCTTCTATTTTTATTTTATACGTTTTTTTAAAAAAAATATATATTTTTTTTTTGTTTAACTTTGCTCGTCAATATCGTCTATAATGATATATTATATTGTTTTAGAAATTGCTGCTTTCAATACTTCTCAGAACAACATAAAAGCGCAGTTAGATGGATTTGTGAGTGAATCCTGGCCCAGACCTTCCATTAAACAAGTCACACTACAGAACTCACTCACACGTGCTGTCCCTTAGAGAAGAAAGAGCCAAAAGTGGAACATATTGTTCATAAATGGGCCTGTGTGGCATTTTGAATAACAACATTTTGCTCAGAACAGTTTTTTTTGGCCAGATTTTATTTGAATTTAAAATACCAAAAGAAAAAATACCCTAGCTAAAAAAAAATCTTGACAATTTAAATAAAAGAATGAGAATCTGTATTTTCACTAACTCTTTCCTCCAAAATATGATCTGTATTCAAATTGAAAGAGATAAAATGCATCATTACGTCCTGATCTTTGATTTGAGGTCATGCTTTGTTTGTTTTTAAATTGGGTTTTGAATCGTTGGTTGAGTGTTTCCTTTACACCAGGTGTCCCCAATCCTGGCCCTCAAGGGCCACTATCCAGCATGTTTTAGATGTTTCCCTCTTCCAACAAACATGATTGAAATGATGAAGTCATCATTAAGCTCTGCAGAAGCCTGATAACGATCCTGGTCATTTCAATCAGGTGTGTTGGAGAGGGAAACATCTAAAACATGCTGGACAGTGGCTCTTGAGGACTAGGAATGGGGACCCCTGCTTTACACCCCTAGCTAATATATATATATATATATATATATATATATATATATATATATATATATATATATATATATATATATATATATACACAAACACAATGTAAAACACAACATCAGCATCACTTCACTGACTCAATGTCTCTTTAGTCAATAATTAAACCCATATATTCTGCACTGATGAGCAGAAGAAGATAATTATACTCAGAGAACGCGTGAAAGTCACATAATAAATAATAAATATTTATAATGAACTGTGATTAAAGCAGGTAAAGGCGCTGATGTTCTGTTATTTTTCTTCTTAACCCTTCATTAACGCACAGCACGGATCATCTACTTAATAATTAATCCGCTTTTTTAATCAATGCGTGTCGAAAAGTGATAAAAGACGTGAGAAATGGGTGAAATCAAACGGTCCTGAAAGTTGTGAATCAAAGCCGTGAAGCAGCGACACTAACGCCCATCGTCACCGATCAAAAACACCGCGTTTTGTCTCCGGTTCTTACCGTCGAAGCCCCTGAAAGGACGAGGGCCAGGACATGCGGGATTTCTTCAGCCCGGGTCGGTGTCCCGTGTCCACGGCGTAGGTCCGGTCCATGGTCCTGTGGTGCAGGTATCGCTCCGTGTCCGAGAAGCCTCTTTGTCTCACGCGCTCGTTCTTACGCACGACCAGCGCGTGGTGGTGGAGGAGCGGGGAGCGCGTGCAGGTCGCCTGGTTCTGTTGGTTCTGCCTCCACAGATGTTTGGGTTCCACCTGCCCACCGGAGCCCGGCTCCATCCTAGCCTGACCTCTGCTCCAACACTTTCAGATGAAAAATAAAATCAATAATTGACACTTTTAGTTTCAGGGCATCCGGGGGGAGGAAAAGGTGTGTGGGGGAGGGGGCGGCGCGTGCACCTCCAGCTCAGGTGTTCGTTAGGAAAATTCCAAGTCGGTTAATTATGGGAACTTTTCTGCTTATTCTGCGAGATTTAAGTTGAATTCCATCAACTTTATCTTTGAATCCAGACGAAGCCATTTACGCATGACGCACACGTCTCCAAAAACAACTGCATTTTAGGTCCAAACATCCAGCAGTAGATGATGATAGTGATTCAACCTGACGCTATAATCCACACATGGTCCCCCTCATCCTCCTCATCCTCTCTGGTCCCCTTCAGGCACAGGCGGGGACAGGATATAGGGAACAGGCTAATGCATTAAACATGAGGGACCCACCCACAGGGAGCAGAGGGTGGGACCGACCAAACATCAGGTGGACCAATCATTCACTAAATATGATTGGCCTCTAAAAAATAACAAGCTCCAATAAATATTTGTTTTTATTATTGTTCTGAGAAAAGACTCAGAATACTGACTTTTTCTCACATTTCTGTATTTATTCTCAGAATTAAAACATTCATCTCGACATTTGACTTTAATCTTGAAATTTAAACTTTTTTCTTGACTTTCAACTGCATTTTCGAAATTAGATTTTGACTTTTTTTCTCAAAATTTCATGTTTGTTTTCAAAATTTTGACTATTCTCGACATTTCGACTTTAATCTCAACATTTCAACTTTTTTCTTGACATTTCAACTTTAATCTTGACATTTGACTTTAATCTCAACACTTTGACTTTATTCTCGAAATTTCAACTTTTTTCTAAAAATTTCAACTTTATTCTCAACATTTAGACTTTATTCTTGAATTGGCCAAAATTATTTTCTCCATCAAAATTGGCCCTAATCTGCTTCCATATGAAGCCAATGTTATGTCTTGATGAAGTTTGTAACAGTAGTGAATAATGTGGACAGAAGCAGACATGAACACAGTGTAGAAAATGTTCACCTTGTTAAATCTCTTTTCATTTTGTCTGTTTGTTTCACCTGAGACGAGAGGAAACCATCTAGACGTACTGCTGTCAATCCCTCCTTCTGCACAAACCCACTTTGGAGGCTTTGGGAAATGTAATCTCTTCTGCTACAAATGTAATCTTCTCAGAAACAAGGTGACTGATAAAAGAAGTGACGCCTACGTTTAAGGGAAGCAGCTCAGCTCGTGGAGGAATACAGTACCTGCTGCTATGAATTATAATATCATTGGGCCAAAAGATTTCATATTCAAATCAATGGAAATGTGCACGAGACACTGATAGAACCATAAGCACAGTAAAGGATGTAGATATTTAACAGGTGTGATTAATCAGCCCAATTTAATTCAATTACAAACCAATTTTCCATTACAACAATTATTGATTCGCTTTTGATCATTGCTGATTATTGATCTTCCGTTTAACTTCACTCAGCAGCTCAATTATTTTACTTCTCTTTAGACTAACAGCACCTTCCGTTCCCAGTATACCCATTATACTGATGCACAGGAGAACCAGAGAAGTAGCAGTTAGCACCTCAATGCTAACATGTAGCAGCTAGTACCTTAATGCTAAACATGTAGCAGCTAGTACCTTAATGCTAAACATGTAGCAGCTAGTACCTTAATGCTAAACATGTAGCAGCTAGTACCTTAATGCTAAACATGTAGCAGCTAGTACCTCAATGCTAACATGTAGCAGCTAACACCTCAATGCTAACATGTAGCAGCTAGTACCTTAATGCTAAACATGTAGCAGCTAGTACCTTAATGCTAAACATGTAGCAGCTAGTACCTTAATGCTAAACATGTAACAGCTAGCACCTAAATGCTAACATGGAGCTGCTAGCAGGGACAATGGTCCTAGTGGAGCAGACAGTGTCTCCAATCCACACTGACACTCAGACAGGGTTTAGAACCAATAATAAATCCATGAGTGACAAATGAACAAAGTCAGTGATAAATGATTGTAGTGACAGTCGACCACTCTGTGGTAGAGGATGTGGGCGGGGCTAGAAGCGCTGCTACAGATAGCATCAACTGCTATGTAGAAAGACTATTTCCAACTAAAATCATCAGCTTCATCAGTTGCAGTTGACAAACGTTGTTTCTCATGTTAATTATTGTTTGGCCATTAATTTAGTTTATTTATTTACAAAGTCTCTAATTATTTAGATGAATTTTCTTTAGTCGAGTCCCACCTCGAGTTTATATTGATCCATCAAAATTTAATAGAATCTTTCCATGGTCGATTTCACGATATATCACGATTTTTTTGGGATGCTGATTTTAAATTGATTTTTTTTTCTTCTGATATTTATTCAATATTTTTCTTAGTGTATTTTTCACATTTTCGTGGACGTGTGTTTTTCTCCAGCTGGAGAAACTTTGTCACTTCTCAGCACATCAGTCTAACTACTGAGCAGGTCGACCAGCTGCTGTTCCTACATAAAAACTTTGAAAATAGTATTTCTCCTTAATATTCTCACTTACAGTTGTTACAATGCTGTCATTATGTTGTCATGGTTACTTTGAGACTGAAATGTGTTTTCTTCCTTTTTACCACATAATTATGAAAATTTGAAGTCTAATCCATAATTATGTAACATTCTTAATAATGACTTCAAAACAGCAATCAAGATCTACAAACTCAATTAACCAAGAAGTTAATTAGAGGCTTTTTTTTCTGAAAGGAAATCAATCATGAATCTTTCTGATTAGTTTATTATAAACTCTTTTGGGATTAAAAAAACAAAACACACAGTACAACCTCTGTGATGTTAGAACAATGAAGGATGTGAACATTTAGATCAGAACACACACAGTTGAGCGTGTGTGTGTGTGTGTGTGTGTGTGTGTGTGTGCGTGTGTGTGTGTGTGTGCGTGTGTGTGTGTGTGTGTGTGTGCACGTACTGCATCTTTTCTATTGTTGCTGAAAAGGTTTACAGTCTGACATCCTAAAGGTGCAATGAGTCACTTTTACAGCACACTGTGCTGCTGGAACTGGTTACTACTACAAAATAAAGCTCCGACACTGATGTGTTGTCTATTGTGTGTGTTTTTGTGTTACTTTTATGTGTTAATGTGCTGCAGTATTTAGACGATATTTAGTGATTCCTCCTGATTGTTCCCATTCAGACTTCATTACAGAGTTGGATGAATCCCACTAAGCTCGACACGATTTTATAAAGCTTCCAGAAAAGAAACGTAAAGACGTGTCATCAATGGCTTAAAGCTGCACATTCATGTGGGAAGAAATGTCAGTGTTTCTAATTAAGTGGAGCCTCATGAAGCCAAATGTTTGGATGGAAATAAATTAGTTTTACACAAAAAAGCATAAAACTATGACGGCGTATTAGGGCCACATAAAAATACATCCAAGCACCACGAGTTTAAGGTGGTAAAATTTCAAGAATAAAGTCGTAATTTTATGAGAATAAAGTTGCAATATTTTGAGAATAGTTGTAATATTTTGAGAATAAAGCCTTATCTTTAAAAACTGCAAATAGTCCAGTGCTCAGAATTCCCAGTTGAAGTGAACGCAACTAACAGCGATAGTCCTGAGGTCGTCCACTTCATCCACTTCTCATATATTTATGACTTTATTCTCATAAAATTACAGTCTTTTTAAGATATGACTTAATTCTTATAAATTACGACTTTATCCTTGAAATCTTGTCTTAAATCTTGAAATATTAAAACTTTAATCTCAAAATGTTACAACTTTAATCTTGTATTATTACGACTATAATCTCATAAATTACTATTTTATTAAGATACGACTCTATCCTCATAAAATTATATTTATTCTCAAAATATTACGACTTTAATCTCAAAATATGACTTTAATTTCATAAAATTACAATTTTATTGACATATGTCAAAAATATTACAACTTTAATCCCAAAATATTAGAATTTAAATCTTGTAGATTATTGTTAGGTTATAACCCTATATTTCAACAATTTTTAGGGTTAGGTTTAGTTTTAGTCACGTGACTTAAACTGGTCAAATAGGGAGGCTGCGTACGGATAGAATGTCGGTATATTGATACGGCAACCATACAGATAACCACTGCCATTATTTTTAATTTCATTGTGGCCCCATTACACCGTCGTATAAAACAAACGTGATAACACTGTAGTGTTCAGTGCTGTTACTTTTATTACTGGGTTACTATTGTTTTTAGAACTGTTTGTCATTCATGATAAACCTTTTTATTGGTCAGTGCTCGAGTCGATACGATGGTAAATATGTTGTTTATCTTTTAATTGCATCTGCATATTTATCATACAAGTTTGATGCTTACATGTATGAAAAGCTTATCTGAAGTGCAGTATTTTATTTTATTGGACCAAAGCTGTACGACATACCAGTAAAACGATCGGTAGGGGTCAAAGTTGATGAAAAAAAGCAAAAACATACTTTTTCTCTATAACTTGGCCACAATTGAGATCCAGTGCTCAGACTGGTACCATTGAACAACATTTCCTTTCAATGTGTGACCTTGACCTTCGTGCAAGGTCATATTTAAGGTCAAGGTCAGTCTTTTGTTTTTCCTGCATTACATAACTTGTCAACAAATCAAGATACAGGTTGTCATTTTTATACGTATATATTTGCCTTGTAAATACAAGTCTGGCCTAGTTTTAACCTATTTTCATCACAAATTGAGTCACAAACACTAACTGTTCCAGTTTATCAGTAGAACCTCTAAATTCCTTTCATCGTGAAGGATCATAAATGTAAATAAAAGTTTTATCATGTTTTCTGTGTCTATGTTCTAAAAAATATTGATGAAACTGAATAAAAGACTTATTCTGTGACTTTTTATTCCATTATTGAATTGACTTTACTAAGTGGTATGAAACCGTCCACCTGAACATTCTGTGTGAAAATAAACTGCTGTATTAAACTCTTCCTTTATTTATTGAACATTTCAAATTGAACACTGTGTCTTGTTGAATGATATTTGGAGATAACAGGGTCTGTTTTAGAGAAAATAGATGATGGAGGGGAGGCCATTCATCCAATCTCTGCTCCAAGCTTCCCTCACTCATCTATAATTCAACACTGTTGTATTGCATTAGGGATGAAATGAAAGACACGTTTGTTGCTATCAAACACAACTTTCAAGATGCTGGTAAATGTCAGAGTTTTAGGACACGTTATTTCAACAAACGTCAGTCATTTTTTATTTTAAATATCAGTCTTTTTAAATAACAATCTGTTTTCTCTTATATAAATGTCTCAGTTTCCCAAAGCCTGTGCTGTGATATCATCACATCAGTGGATTTATCTCCAAGTCATCAGAAAAGCGTGACGTTTGTGCTAACCATGCTAAAGCTAGCCCTATGCACATGCTCAGTGTTATAGAATTCAGAGCACATGATTAAAAGAGATTAGTAATTCTACCAATATTAATATAAATGATGGCAGTGTTGGAGCTACAGAGAGTGTTATATTTACTAATGAGGGTCTTTAATATTTTACCTTAAAGTCATCAAAGGATATTATAACGCAGTACGTCTGTTTTTGAGGATTTTCAAGCCAATGAACAAGAATACTCAAATTAATAATAATCCATGTTAGTAAATAAATCCCATTCCTGATACAATCGTCTCCACTGTCTGGATTATTCTGTAGGACAGTGGTTCTCAACCTTGAGGTCAGGATCCACAACAATTTGAGCCAATTTTTGCTTATTTTTACCCATTTTTCTCAAACTACATCAAACTCACCATATTTAAGCCATATTTTTGCTCCTTGTAATGCATTTTTGCTACATTTCTCCCCTTTCTGTCACTTCTACATCACATTTTAATCTCTTTTCTCCACTTTTTTTCCACTTTCAACACATGTTCAGCACTTTTAAACCCTTTCCACCACTTTTACACCTAATGTCACATATGTTGACCCATTATTGTCACTTTTAACCTCTTTTCACCATATTTCATACTAATTTTTGCCAATTTAAGCACATTCACCTTTTGTCATGCCCGATATTTGACAGTTTGATCTAATTGTTCCTTCCTTTTATTGCCACTTTTGACACTTTGAACCCTTTTTATCACTTTTTCTGTCCGTTTTCAGCCTGTAACCAATGTTTGTGGTTTTAAAAATCCCATTTCACCACCTTTTTTGATCATTTTTAACCAATTTTATTTCTGAATAAAACAAGGATTTACATCTTTAAGATGACAACAATAATACTAAACGTTCCTGGATAACAGTGGATATTATTCAGATGAATAAATAAATGTGGTTATCACAGATTCATAATGGACCATCATTTTGCTGACTTTATTTTGGGGGTCGAGGGCTGAAAAGGTTGAGAACCACTGCTCTAATAACAGAAACATTGATATTCTTCTCTTCCTGTTTGTTCCCCTTCTCGTGGAGCACAGGAAACGTTCTTATCTTTGTTGGTTGTTAAAAGCAGAGAAGAGGAAACTCATTTGTGGTCAGAGAATGAAAGCGTTAGATTAATGTCCCACATTCTCATCAAACCCCATTAGGTCCAAAGTGCTCGGGTACATTTAGGGGCTTTATCCAGAGGAGCCAGTGATACTTTAATCTATTGGTGTGTGGTCACGTTATAATGACCACGCACTAATCTCTGTACACGTGTAGAAGGAGAAGGTCAATCATCTATGAAATATTCTGTGTTTAAAAAATCTGAAAGAAAATCTACTTTATTGGAAAAAATAATACAAGACCTTCATTTCAGTTTCAATAATGGCACATGCTTTAAAATGTCAAGTCTTTAATATCATATTTCCTTTGCCATTCATCTATTTTAATCTCACTGCTGTGTGAGAGACATGAAAGGTGCACAGTTCTAACCATCCCCCATAATGAATGTTCTGTTGCTTTTGTATATATATATATATTTTTTTTTTTTACTCGAGTGTTGACATTGAAAAATGAGGCTTTGTTGTGGTTTTGTATTCAGGAATGTTGGAAGTAAGAGTCCAAAATAAATCTTTACTTTAATGAAACTCCAAAATACAAAAACAGTCCAACAAACAAATAAGAAAATAACAGCTATATTCACCACCTCAAAACACAACATATGTATGAGCAAACTGACAAAACCGACAAATTAATGAGTATATACTGTCTAGTATATACTATAATATGATTAGGATGATGAGCGTTCCCACTGAAGTTTACTTCCAAGTTTCCCAAGATGCATTTGGATTCTAAAGTGTTAAAAACCTTGTTCACACTGAGGCTAAACATCTCTGTTGATTCTCCACCTTTACTTTGAAAGTTCTGAAAACATTTAAAGTGAGAAAGTGACCAAGTAGAATATCAACATGTGCTCAAAACTAACCTTCAAGCTGCATTTTCAACCTTTTACATCTTCTTATCAAGCAAATAATCTTTGATTTGTAATTTAGCACCGTCAAAAGTATCAATGTTTTGCTTTAAAAAGATAATTCATCCACGTTATCGTGTTCAGACAATTTAATCATTTTACACGCAGACTTTTTTTTAAATACAAACATGCAAAAAAAAACAAAGCTTCAGCCAAATATTTGACTTTGGCACCGATTAATGATCGGAGCATGTTTCAAATCAGGTTTGTGGTTTTTTGTCTAATTCCAGCTGGAGACCAAGCTGGACTCTGTCAGATCTGGTTGCTCAGTGTTCCACGCTGAAAGAGCTGTGTTTTGTTTTTATATCACCTAATTCTGTATGTGCAGAGGAGACAGTGATGGTGATGAAGGCCTGAGAACAGAGTGAGACTCCACTGATGTCACATGTACCACTGGGAGAGGGTCACCAGATGCCTTAAAAAAACTAACAATCATTTTTGAACAATTTGAGCCCATTTTTGATATTTTCATTCTTTTTCTGACACTTCTCTATCACATTTTAATACCTTTTCTGCACATTTTTCCACTTTTCAGACATGTTCAGCACTTATAAAGCCTTTCCACCACTTTTCCACCTATTGTCACATATGTTGACCTATTATTGTCTCTTTTAACCTCTTTTCACCATATTTCATACTTATTTTTGCTCATTTACTACATTCACAATTTGTCATGACCATTATTTGCCAGTTTAAACTAAAAAAAATTCTGCCACTTTTAAGTCAATATTGAGATTTTGAACTATTTTCATAAATTTTTTATTTAAAAAATATTTTTTTCATTTTATAAATACATTTTTTTTTTATTTAAAATGTAATAAAAAACATTTAAAACTTAAAAACATAATTTCAATAATTTTTTTTAATTTCATTTTACTAATACTAGATATTTCAGGTGACCACATTTTATTTTCATGTGACCTCAGATGAAGACACAACCCCAAGGTTGAAAAACCCTGGTGTATGTTGTAAGTAACAACAATAAATAAATACATAAATACATAAATTGAAATGGCCATAACCGTAATCGGCAGGTCAGGCTTTTTAAAGGGTGGTGATTGGCCAAAAAATTGCAATTGGTGCCCCCGAGTGAATGAGTAATGTTTGGGTTGAATGAAGGCATTGAGTGGCTCAATGACCAAACTTTCCATTACACACACACACACACACACACTGTTGAATCCTACCTGTTTCTGTCAGCAGATGTGATGGCGATGAGTGGAGGTGCCCGTAGAGGCAGCGTAGTGGGCCTTGGTGGAACCGTGATGATGTCAGACTCTGGTTTACAGTAGAACTGTTCAGCCTGTCTAAAGGACAGAGGAGGAAGCTGAATTGTTCTACACGACAGCCTTCGAACCATGAACGGCTCCATCTCTGAGGAGTCACAGGAATCATCAGATACCTGCACAAAGAGAAAAGGACAGAGTCACGTTAATGAAGAGATGAAGATTGATCCAAATATCATTACAATTTATGGACAGCAACAGGCAATTTAAGGCAAAATTAGGCAATTCTGAGCAACAAGCAGACAGTAGTAAAATGGAATAAAAAGTTCTCATTTTAAAGTGCATTCACATCAGTTTAGACCTGAACTATAAAGAAATATTTTTACCATTATTATTTTTTTTTAATTTATTTATTTATTTATTTGCTTTTTTTATTTTTATTTTTCTTCTTTTGGGCCCCAAGGGCCCACCCTCTTTTCCGGTAATTTCTAAATGCATCGGAACATAGTTGTGTGATGTATCGTTGCAAAGGCAATTCAACAGAGATTAAGATTTTACTACATTGCACAATTTCATTTGTTTTACTCGGTGGAATGGAGTCATTTGACTGAATTCTCGGGAACGTGGTACGTGCTATTCGGAGCTGAGACGTTCCCCCCATGTCTGCCACTTTTAAGCCAATATTGACACTTTAAACCCTTTTGGATACTTTTTCTGTCCGTTTTTGGCCATTCTAATTGTCAACTTTTAACCAATTTCTGCGGTTTTTAAAATCACATTTTAAAAACACAATTTTTAGAAGAAATCAGAGTGTATGAAGATAAAAAAGGAGGCATTTTACATTAGTTTAGGCTTGAATTTATAATCTTCAACACCAAGAAACACTGTCAGTGAGTTGTTAGCATATGGAAATGTTACCTGTAGCTTCACTAATTATAATAATCACAGTCACCTGTGTGCAAGACAGCAGCTGCTAGCGTTTAAAGGCAGATTTCAGACGACTGTGGAAAATTCAGCAATTAAACCAAAAATACACAAATGACATCTAGACAACATGGAGATGGTCATTTAACAATGATTTATTGACTCCTTCAGTTTTTGAGATAAATCTACAATGACTTAATTAAAAATGTGTATGTTTACGTCACCGTTTAGAATCACACATTTTGATCAATCATAAATCTGTGTGGATGGTTTTTGTAGTCTGAAGATGAGTTATAGACAGTTTGGTGTAAATTAGGAAAGATTTAATAAATTCGACAGTTTTTGATACAAACAGATTGATTAACTTCATAATTTATAATAGGTTTAAATGTACAAAAGTGTATTCCGTATACTACATTTTTGAATGAAGTTGTAAATCTGTAGCACATGTGGTTGATTGGTTGTGAATTTTCAAAGTTATTGATTTTATAGGTTTGCTGTAGCGCCACATTTAGTGTTTCTGAATGGGAGCTTTGTGCAAAATGTCTTAAGTGTTTGCACAACTAAAGAAGAGTTTCCTCAGAAGAAGAAGAAAGAACATCCATAACAATAGTTTACTGGGCCCTAATGAAGACGTTTTAATGCAGTCATTCCAGGAAATGGGATTTCTAAATGTCAAATAATAAAAAAGACAGAAACAACCCTGACAATAACAATAGAAACACATCTGAGCTACACAGTGCTCTGAATACGTAACGACCTCACTATGAGGCATGGCTTTTACTCCTGTAATGTGTGTTAGTTTGACATCAATCCAATTCCATTATATTCATGCCAAGAGGTGGTTTTAGAGCCAAGAATCAAAGCAGACAGAAAAAGGCTTGACAACCAGCTTTTATTCAGCGTTAAACAATAAAATCATACTGATTTAAACTGTTTCTTTTTTCATTCTTTGTTTTGTTTGTTTTCTTCTTATAAAGAACATTTAGAACAATATTACAAGAGAGGATCCTCCTCATGATAATACGTTCATGTGAAAGACGTCTTATTGTGTGTATTTTGTTGTTGAGGAATGTTCCTTTATGTTGTTGTTTTTACTAATTTAATTTAAAGTAATAATGCAGGAAAAACAGAAGACTGACCTTGACCTTAAATGTGACCTTGAGCAAAGGTCAAGGTCACACATTGAAAGGAAATGTTGTTCAATGGTACCAGTCTGAGCACTGGATCTCAATTTGTGACCAAGTTATAGGGAAAAAAGTTCTTATTTTGTCTTTTGTGACATCATGAACTTTTTCCCCTACCGATTTTTTTACTGGTAGGTCGTACAGTTTTGGTCTAATTAAATAAAATACTTCATTTGAGATGAGCTTTTTTATAAATGTTAGCATCAAACTTGTACGATAAATATTCATAGAGACATGGACAATGTTGGTTTTTTACAGTTGACATGACCTTGACCTTGACATTTTGGGCCCAAAAAAAGGTTGACCGCACATCCTTGACATTGACCCTATTTGTTCTGTATTTATTTTTGCCAGATTCTTTCAAGTAACTGAACAATTTGAGCCCAGTTTTGCTTATTTTTACCCTTTTTCTGCAACTTGCCATATTTTAACCTATTTTCATCACTTTTTCTTGTCATAATGTTGCTCCTTTTAATGCATTTTTGCTACATTACTCCCATTTCTGACACTTCTACATCACATTTCAATGTATTTTCTGCACATTTTCTCCACTTCCAAACATGTTCATCACTTATAAAGGGAATTTTTCCAGTTTTCTTTAATCCACAAAGTTAATTTTCATATTTCTGAATGTTTACACCTGAAAACCTGCTCCTGGTCTTCATCTCACTCTCATTAGAAACTCCAATAACCTGATGCTAATGTGATTTTTTAATATGCAAATTATTGTTTTGTTTCTTTTGTGTCTCTTTTCCCTAAAGTCTTTGTTCTTACACACAAAGCTGTGCTGCTGATGGATGGAGGCCAGGAGACAAAGTTTGATTCTAACATACAAATGTCCTCTGGGGGCTACACTAACGCTTTGTTGTTGTACCCAGTGTTTCCCTGACTGCCTTTGATTCAAAACAAGGTTGAACACACACACACACGCTCTCACACACACACACACAAACGCTCTCACACACACACACACACGCTCACACACACACACACAAACGCTCTCACACACACACGCTCACGCGCGCACACGCACGCACGCACGCACGCACGCACACACACACACACACACACACACACACACACACACACACACACACACACACACACACACACACACACACACACACACACACACACACACACACACACACACACACACACACACACACAGCTGGACAGCATGATGAATGGAGTTGGATTCTGTGCCATTAATCTTACTAAAAAATCACAACTTTTTGTTCTGCTTTAGTAACAAAACTTTCTAGAACTTTTACATAAACTACCTATTTTAAGTTGTGGCCTCCTGATACGTAATCAATATCAAATATTGGCCCGATATCAGTAAAACAAAAAAAAGTTTTTGGATTATCATCAGCCCAGACGGTAATGAGTGAAAGTTGGTCCAATGCTCCTTTTCCAACTCTTTCTTAGTTATTGTTTTCTTGTTTCACGCTGTAGCTGGTTCTCCTGCCTACCCACAATGCCGTGCGCTCTCCATCATCTCCGACACTTCCTGTGTTTGATCCAAACCGAGAGCGTTTGTGTTCACAGCGTACCTGGATCCATCTAGAACAGGGGTGCCCACACTTTATCAGTTCACGAGCTACTTCTACCACAGACAGTCGACTCTGTCGGGGGTTATTATTGTAAATAACTCTGTTTGAATAATTAATAAATATTTGTGCAATATTAAAATACAATAATAATATTAAAACAGTAACAGTTAAAAATTGAGTTAGATTGAAATATATTTTAAAAATGTAAATACAATCAAGAAAACTATTTTGAAAATAAAGTTTGTAAAAATGCAGCATGTCAGAACCAAAACTGTGTGAAAGTATGATTTTCAGCAGTTTGTTTATCTCAGATCAAACACAGCAGCTCACTTCATCACAGCTCCAGGTTAAAGCTGTAGCTGTGCATACAACGGTGAAGTCAAGTCAGGAAAACTCACCAAACTCTGAATTAAATCAAACAGAGGGTGGAGGACTCATTTGGCTTTTTACAGAGTTATAGAGCAGGTGTGTGATTACACCAGTCAGTAGCACACACAGCGTTTCACTTTGTTCTTTAGAACTCTTTAACTCTTCCTCTATTTAAAAACTAACTAAACCCCAAACCCACTTTTTTCTGCTGAATAGACATGTATTTGAGTATTACGTAGTGCTGTTGATTGATCTTAGTTCAATTTTTAACATTTTAGTAAAAGTATTTGAATTTAAGGTGTTTAGTTGTTAGTCGATATACTGGCCTTTAAGGGTTATTGGCTGAAACAGATTCTTAAGATACCCTGTTGGCCCCGCCCCTCCTATAAAAGCTGAGAGGAGGGAGGAGGGTTTCCTCCAATCACAGCCCTCAGTGAGCATTGATTGACAGTCTAAATGAGGAAGTCTAATGTTCAGAATCTTTATAGAAACACAGAGGGTTCATCAAGCAATGTGTGTGTATGTACAGACACAGTGTGTGTGTGTGTCTGTCTGTCTACGCATGTGCACGATCGTGCATGTACTTATCGCTGCGGTGTGTGTGTGTGTGTGAGCTGTGTATTATATGTAGTAGTTGAGCAGTAACAATGGTCTGTTACTGCCAGCACTGACCTGGCTGTGCGAGAGGGCGTGTCTTATTGCTGCAGCAGTAACGCCCATAAACAAGGTATTTTTTGACTTCCCCCCCTAGTGGCAGGTCAGCAGAAAGCAGGGGTTTAGTTACTCTTTAATATTACAGCTTGTAAATGAACACATTGGCGCCCCCTCAAATTGAGGTCAGAAGCTGAATTGTTAGCTTCCATTTCTGGTACAGTATACGTGACTGTGCCATTCACATTCATTTATGAAGTCATGCAGCCCATGAGTGCGATTGACACCTTGAGGGCCCCGATCCGCTCAAGACTTCAGGGACAAACGCAGCGGACTTTCCATGCAAACAAATCCTTTAGCGTTTTAACTGCTCTAGCATTTACCGATGTGAACACACCCATCCATCCATCCATTTTCATACCCGCTTATTCCCGTTTAACAGGGTCGCGGGGGTCTGCCGGTGCCAATTTCGGGCTCTCATAGGCGCTTGGCGGGGGTACACCCTGGACAGGGCGCCAGTCCATCACAGTGTGAATGCACCCTTTGACTCAAAACAACTGAAAAAATATTAGAAATATCTGCACAAGGGAACACGGAACAATCTGTGTGTCATTTGTTCATTTGTTTTTCATTATGTAACAAAAACATGAATAACAAAAAAAAACACTTATTTGTTTCCAAAGCCAAAATGAAAAAATGGAAAATGCCTTGTTTTTTCAAATTCAAGGTCTTTTGCTTCGGTACAGAAAACTAAAAACGGAAAACCAACACCTTTATCTGTTTTCTCCATTAGCGATTTGCCAAAGTACGTGACCCAGAAGTGAAGCGTTACACATTCGGAGATATCTTTAGTTGTGCAACACTTAGTAGTCTCTAAAATAAATCCTCCTAAATGTCCGTGAGGAGGTTCTCTGTCCAACACCAGCTAAAGCGAAAAGGACACGTTTCTGATGCACAGTTGGAAGCAGCCATCTTGTCATGCTGAACTGCCGTTACTGTAGCCGTTAGCGTCGGATGAGAGTACACTTTCGGGTCACGTACTTTGGCCAATCAGTAATGGAGAAAAACAAGGCGTTTTTTGTTTTTTTTATTTTGGTTTTGGAAACAAATTTTTTGTTACATAATGAAAAACAAATGAACGAATGATACACCGTATATACTAGAACTACCGTATATACTAGTGTGCCAGAGACCTAAAGTTAAGCTGTAGTTTTCTTGTCATCATAACACTACGACAGCAATAAAAAAATAATGAGTTACAAGTTCCTTCACATTTCAGGTTCTAAAATTGTACAATAGATTTATTTATTGTGCCCAATGGTTCAGAATGGCCTGAGGCTGGGAAACGAGCATCATTTCCACTGAAAACCTTTCACTTGTCATGTTCTGCAGTTTGGTGCATTTATGAGTGTCTGCAGATAAACATGGGGATGTTTTTAGAAATAATAGATGCTTCAGAAACACAGAGAATAAATGATTTAAAAAAACCCTTGGTACCAGCTAACACGTAGCCAGTGTGTGTGTGTGTGTGTGTGTGTGTGTGTGTGTGTGTGTGTGTGTGTGTGTGTGTGTGTGTGTGTGTGTGTGTGTGTGTGTGTGTCATTCTCTGCCTGACCCTCCATCTAACTTAACCTCTATTGAACCTTTCATCATCACGCCATGAACCCAGTGAGTCTCATTCCTTCTTAATTAGCAACATTAGCTTCCTTGACTGAGACAGTGTTAACAGAGGGAACAGGAGAGATGAAATAATTAACCCTCACTGTGCAAATATGATGAACATACTGTATAAACAGACATTCAATGAGTTCTAGTCCAGGTATTTAACAGAACACATAGATTATGTTGTAATATTTATCTGAATAATATCCACCGTTATATAGGAAGTTTAGTATTATTTATGTCATAGTATATAGTCATCTTAAAGATGTAAATCCTTGTTTCAATAACAAATAAAATGGATAAAAAATGACCAAAAATTGTGGAAAAGGTGGTGAAATTACAGAAATTGGTTAAAAGCTGCTAATTAGAGTGGCCAAAAACAGACAGAAAAGTGTTAAAAAGGGTTCAAAGTGTCAATATTTGTTTAAAAATGGCAGAAAGAAACAATTAGTTAAAACTGACAAATAATGGGCATGACAAACCGTGAATGTGGTTAAAATTGGCAAAAAAAAATATGCATGAAATATGGTGAAAAAAGGTTAAAAGTGACATTAATGGATCAACATATGTGACATTAGGTGGAAAAGTCGTAGAAAGGGTTTATAAGTGCTGAAATTGGAGTAATGTAGCAAAAATGCATGAAAAACAGCAAAAATATGGCAAAAAAAAGTCATAAAAAAAGTTATCAGGCAAGTTTGGTGTAGTCGCAGAAAAAGGGTAAAAAAATAAGGAAAAAATGGGTTTAAATTGTAAAACAAAAAATGTGATTTTAAAAACCACAGAAAAAGTGGTAAAAAGGTTCAGTGTCAATATTGGCTTAAAAGTAGCAGAAATGGGGGAGGAGGGGTTGGGCCAACTTAAAAAGTAGGAAAAAGTAATTTAAATTGGCAAATAATATATGACATTAAGTGGAAACGTGGTGCAAAGGGTTTATAAGAGTTGAAAATGTCTTTAAAATGGAAAAAAGTGCAGAAAAGTCATTGAATTTTAATGGAGAAATGTCAATAATGTAGCAAACATGCAATAAAAGGAGCAAAAATATACCAAAAAAATAGGTTAAAATATGGAAAGTTTGGTGTAGTTGCAAAAAAACAATGGGTTCAAATTGTTAAAAAAATATTCATAATTTCTTGAAGGCATCTTGCGACCCCTTCCCAGTGTCGAGGTCCTGACCCAGAGTTTGAGAATTCATAGAAGAGTTTCTATTTCATTCTTACTGTGATCAGTCGGTGAAAACAGATGAAATGAGCTAAAAGGTGGACAGGTAATCAGGAAAAGCTAATGTGAGGAAAGTGACTACAGGGGGAATGAGGGAAGTGGAGTGGAAGACATCAGATGGTTTGGCGCAATAAAGAAAAACAAACAGTGACAGGATCTCCATCACCAACGCCTCGACAAAGACTTCCTGCTTCCTGTTCCGTTACCATCACATGGACTTAGACACTCAATATGCTGATAAATTTTTACTTATTACATGTTTACACAAATATCTGTAAGTAACAAAAGATAACATAATATTCTTCCATATAGTTTTATATACTGTTTTTATGTTTTTCACAAAATATATCTTACTGTGAAATTTATCAAAACTTATGCAGAACTGTGTACATTTAGTCAAAATGTAAACATTATAAACATGACTGATATTATTAGTATTACTATTAACACCCGTTAATTATTTTGGGTGTTTCTCAATAAGTTTGTGAGTATTTTGGACCTTTTCTCCCATTCTTCTCTGCAGATCCTCTCAATCAAAGTCTGGTTGGATGTGCAACCATTCATAGGTCTACAGATGTTTGATTGAATGAAATCGAGGTTCTACATTCACAGAATGTTCTTCAAGCCACTCTTTTGTTCCCTTGGCTGTTGTTGTGACCTTATTCTGAGTTCCATGGAAATACAAACTATTAGTCATCATCTATAATAAATATGAACATTTTATTGACTTTCTTTTTCTCTTCATCGTCAAAACTTAAAGTATTCCAAACACTGCAGATCTTGTGAAGTGTGTAAATACATGATATTATAAACAATGTGTAACACCAAGAAGAAAAACCAGGAGAGTCGTTAGTGGTCGAGGCTTTTTGTGGAATGGATTATTGGCTAGTCCGATTCCATAAGCTACAGTAGCCTAGCTTAGATTCCTGGAGAAGTCGCTACTTCTCATTAAAGGATGTCCAGAATAAAGTGATATATCCCAGTTTGTTAAGTGTAGAGCTGCATATGCAGAGCTGTCAGGGTGCCACGAGGGTTGGCCTAGTTTGATACATCACACTGTGTGTGTGTGTGTGTGTGTGTGTGTGTGTGTGTGTGTGTGTGTGTGTGTGTGTGTGTGTGTGTGTGTGTGTGTGTGTGTGTAGCTTAGAAACACATTTCACCAGGACCCACTGTAGGAAGAAGACAAGCTGTCAAGCGTCGTTGGATACTGTTGGCAAAGCTATGAAACCTACAAAATGATCCACATAGCTAGCTTTGCTCCGTTAGCTATAATTAGCTACTAAAACATCCAGGTGCTAAAGCTAAATAACTAGATTAACATCTTAGAATCCATCGATTACTCAAAGTGTCGACTTGTTAACCACCTTTTGTTGTGGCGAGAAAGAACTTTATCTAATTGTTTTTTTGTGGCCACAGAGTAGAGGAATCGATGCAAAACGGGTCGTGTCTGACTGGACCTTGAACAGAGCTCATTGGTGTCTCTATCGGCCGTGAGCGTGTGATGAAGGAGCATTAGTATGAGGACAGACAGTTGGAAAAAAAGATAGAAAAACAGCCCGAGGCTATTTTAGTAACATCAGCATCACCTCTAATAGACCAACCAAAGTGTGACCACAGAGAGAGTGATTCATCCTTTTTACTCTCTAACGTTTATTCATGAAAATGAGTCAAATGGGAGTGAGTTGAAATGTAATAGAAGTGAATATTTCATCGATACGGATCTGTAGAGTAACGTACTGGTCTTAGATTTGCAGATTGTTCAACGTTGGCTCTGTATTTGGATTAATAGTAGGGATGTAACTCATGATTCGATTCAGAACAGATTCTTGAGTCATAGTTAGTATTCATAGTAACAAAGAATGCCAATAAAAACTGATTACGTAGAAGAAAATGTTGCTTTCCAAGGTTCAATCAAGTGATTCTAAAATTGTAAATACACAGAGGCAAACTTTAGATAAAGAAATAACATTTATTTTGCTTACCTAGCAAAATGTAACATTTCTTTGACAGTTAACAGTAGTTCTGAAAATAAAGCAGTCTAATACTTTGAATTGTTCAACTTTGTAGCCACAGAAATTTGCAGTCACATCAACAATAAAAAAAAATTCTTACAACAAAAGAAAACAATAAAATTAATTCTCATTTTATCACTACCAAAAATAAATGTCAATACTTGTTTTATTCAAATAAAAATGTGTTAAAAGTGACTAAAAATGGTGGAAAAGGTGGTGAAATGAGATTTTAAAAACCACAGAAATTGGTTAAAAGTTGTAAATTAGAGTGGATAAAAACAGAAAAAGTGGTAAAAAGGGTTCAAAGTGTCAATATTGGCTTAAAAGTTGGAACAATTAGTTTAAACTGGCGAAAAAAATTGACATGACAAATGGTGAATGTGGTTAAATTGGCAAAAATAAGCATGAAATATAGCGAAAAGAGGTTAAAAGTGACAACAATGGGTCAACATATGTAACATTAGGTGGAAAAGTGGTGGAAAGGGTTTATAAGTGCTGAGAATGTATGAAAAGGCATTGAAATGTGATGGAAAAGTGGCAGAAATGGGAGTAATGTAGCAAAAATGCATTAAAAGGAGCAAAAATATGGCAAGAAAAAGTGATAAAAGAAAGCAAAAAAAAGAGTAAAAATAAACAATGGGCTCAAATTGTTCTGAAAATATTCTTAGTTTCTTGAAGCCATCTGGCGAACCCAAGGTTGAGAACCCCTGCCTTAGTTGATAGTTTTTTTACTCAAAGAATAAAACCTGGCCACAGTTTCCTCGTCATGTTTCTAATTCTATCTCAGCTCCTTATTTTTCTGTCTGTGTGATTATGTCTGATGGCTGTACCCTTTCTCTCTCTCTCTCTCAGTATTCTGCATTTATTGGCTCTCACTACATCAAACGACCAGACAGGATAGTTTTTTACATCCATATCACTCCCCTTAACTCCCTAATAAAGTCCTATTTTGGCCAATTGTAGAGAAACATCAAAGAATGGAACGTTTTCCTTTAACTGCAATGCACTGGGGATCTATTAAATTACCAATCCACCATTTATGGATGAATTCATATCAATTACAAAGGTTTAATAACCTTCCAGGTCATAGAAGTGTTTGTTTTTTAAAGATTAGATCGAAATCGAGTGAATTCACATCTGTGGTTGGTTTCTATTGAGGAAGTAAAAAGCCTTAATGGCAAAAAGAAGAAATGCAGAGAGTGACTGTTAGCAGCCGTGTGGAGTCACATTGGATAGACCATTGATTTGTCCAGAGAAAAAGACTATTACAGCGTAAGGTTTGAGGGTTAGCCCTTCAAACACGAACGCTCCATTATTAGAAGCCAGAGGGCAGCCCACAATGGAGTCAGAGTACCTGCAGCTTCTCCTCCTCGCCATTATTCATCTTTCTAAAACAATTGATTTAATCAAGAGCAAATCCTGAATGGAGTGTGCTGCTTAAAGCCCAGGGGCAAAGTGAGAAGTGACAGAGGAGGAGGAAGTTAAACACAATGGGAAGAAAAGCGGTGAAACGGTGAAAAAAGGCGATTAAAAGAAGATTAAAAGAAGATTTCTACTGGGACACAGGAAGTAAATCAAATGAGACTCTTCACAATTATTTGATGTGTGAGCCAGGAGTGGCTATTTATTCTAGAATCATATTCACATAAATTGATCAATGCTTTAGAAAAATTAATTTATAATGTCGTGCAAAGTAACGATGAAGATGATCATCATCATCATCATCATACAGGTAATAAAAACTTTCACTCAGTGCTTGAATCCCTTCTGGGGATGGAATGACGAAACGTCCACTCCTCAACTGATTAGATCCTAAACTTATATATATATACAGTATATATTAGGAATGTAACAAGTTATTTTAACAACACTTTGATGTTGCAGTTTTGATTTATGGATGATATAGGATAATTATTTAGTCATGAATATTATAATACATATTAGGTAAGGGTGTAATGGATTTATATTCCTAAAAACTCCAACTACATTGATCTGTGCTCAGCAAGTTTGGCCTTTCAGACACAGTTAGCTCGTTAGCATTAGCTCTGCAGAAAGCCTCACGATAACCATCATGTTTAAAGGAAAAGTATCAGGTTCAACCACTGCTCATTTAACCTGAACAGATCATTGTTGATATTAATATTGGATTATTTTGATGTATGAAAACAATCAGAAGAGACAGGTCAATCAAATATGGATTTTTATTAAAAACGTATTGATTATTGAAAGTGAGAGCAGAAAAGTCAACATCCTGTTAATTTTAGTTTGGACTTTATTTAAATAAAATATTTGCCATTAAAGGCCTGGTGGTGGACGGTGGACCACAGCTTTAGAATATCTGTGATAAAGACAGTGTTTCACACACTGGACCCAAAGGTGGATTAATGATCCATTTCTCCTCCATCACATGTTTAATTGTCTGCTGGGGGCGTGGCCATCCCAGACAGTAACATTTTTAATTAAAAAAAACTGATTTTAAAACATCCATATAAAGTCTGCTGTGCTTCAATTACATGAGTTGTTTCCTTGTATCGACGGTCTGTGATTTATTTGCTAACTTCAGCCACCAGAGTGTCAGCGCACTGTTTAAAAGAGAGTAGAGTCGGAGAGCTCTTCTTCTCTGCTTTTTGTCTACCACCAAATCCCAGAGTTAGAACTGTCGCTCCCTGCGGCCACAAATATTTTTGGGTCATAGCTGTTTTTATCCTCTTTCTGTAAACAAAATATGTTTACATCGACATCTTTAACTTTTCCTGGTTTTTTAGAGCAACTAAAAGCAGCACAAGTTGTGATTTTGACTGAAAAATCTGTTAAATGATCTAAAATCAGGCTGAATGTTTCACTGCAATAGAAAACAATGGGATGTTTACAGGCAGTGGGGCCGTGTGACATCATCAATCACATGATTTCAAGATGGAGGAACACAGGCTTTAAAACTATAAAGTAGTCCCATTTTTAAAAGGTAATTAAATTTATATAGTGCATAATAATGTGTTTTGTTAGACATAGATCTATGGTTATCATGTGGCTTTCTGCAGAACAACAAAAAAACACAAAACTGAAAAGAAATAATACAAAATGACCAAAAAAAAAAAAAAAAACAGACAAAGGCACAACAAAAGTGCTTAAAAATATAGAAAAGAATACTGATCGACAACAAAAAACAGAAGAAATGTCAAACCAATAAAAATAAACAAAACTGACAGGAAAAATACATAAAATGACAAAGATAGACAAAATGCACACAAACCACCAATGAAAACACATTAAAAAGAGAGGGACTATTAGAAAATGACAGCAAAAACACACAAAAACTGAGAGGAAATAATACAAAACGACAAAAAAAAATACCCAAAGGGACAACAAAAACACACAAATACAGGAGAAAATACAAATATACCACAAAAAACACCCAAAACAATAAAGAATACACAAAATGGGACAACTAAAATGCATACACAAAAGCAATGATGGAAAAATACATAATATGACAACAAATATACACAAAATGATCACAAAACACCTAAAGGGACAACACAAACACACAAATACAAAAATACAAAATTACAACAAAAAACACCCAAAACAACAAAAATACACAAAACTGACAGGAAAGAATACAAAATGACTCAATCACACAGTAGGACAACAAAATGCATACAAATACAGCAAAAAAGTAATAATTTACAACAACAAAAAACACCCAAAATGACTAAAAAAATTCCCAAAACAAAATTACACAAAACTGATGGGAAAAATACATAACATGACACCCATAGGGACAACAAAAACATATACAAACATAAAATTATAACAAAAAACACACAAAACAACAAAAATACACAAAACAGAGAGGAAGGAATACAAAAAATACACAAAGGGACAAAAAAGCGCATAAAGAATACAGAATGTCAACCAAAAATACACAAAATGACAACAACAAAAAATGCCAAAAACAATTTAAAAAAATACACAAAACTCATGGAAAAATACACAGAAAGGCAGAAAAAAGCCTGACTCAATGCAATATTAAGTCTTTAGTTAGAAAATATAACTAATTGCATTCTGAAATAATTGTAGGCTCGGTTTTAAAACATTGTCTCATTGTGAGGCTCACCCTGTGATTAGCTTGTTTTTCCTGTTTTGTTCTGGTCCATTAAACGCACCACCTCTCCAGAGACGCTTTAATGACTTTACGGTGATTTTATTTTGGAACCTGTCCATGATTGGTGTTCCCTTCAGTGGTTGTGTTTGAGCTGAGTGTTGCTCTGTGATGATGAGACTAACTGGTATTTACAACCACACTGGGTTTGTTTTTAAAGCTGCTGGATGTGGAGGTTCACGGGCAGTAAAACACACACCACTGTGTGGGATCATAAAAATTAGCTGCGTTTATCTTCCTCAGTACACAGTGCTCACTGTAAGCTAACAGTGTGTTTATTATGCTCAGAGGATGACGGTTTAGTAACAAAAACCCTTTTCTATTAGACTTTTAAAAACATTGATTTTGAGTTGATTCATTTTGTTGATTGATTTCATTTTGTTTTGATCTTCACAAGTTTGGTGCATTGCATTGTGGGATGTGGAGTCCCATAGACAGATGCATGAAAGTGTTTTTTACTTCATTCTTTCTGTGATTTCTTGTATTTCTTTATCAGAAAAGGAGAAATTTGATTCATTCAATGCCATTTTTGTTTGTTTACGGTATTCCTTGTGATACATCACCCTTTCATATATTACAATTAGTACGTGTTCAGTTATTTATATGTAAAGACAAAGTTAGTAATAGATTCTCACCTCTCCTTTAAAGCCCATATTGACAAATTATGTAAAAATATTAAGTTTAATCGAGCAAATTTCCGCTCAATCTGAAATGAAATGTCAACCGACGCTGCAATAATTTTTCTACATTCCATGATTTTCAGCCACTTTAAATACTGCCTAACAAGTTGGTCTCAGGCTAGTCAGAGTGCAAAAAGACCTTTGGAAACATTAAACAAACAAGCCATTAAAGTCCTGGATAGAAAACCAAGGCACTATCATCACTGTGAAATCCTAAAAAAGTACCACCTTTTAAATTGGGACAGTCTCCATAGATTTGCAGATCTGAGTGTCATATACAAAGTAACACATGACTTGGCCCCAGCTCCTCTGACAGAGTTCATCAGCCAAAGAAACAGCTCTGAGCGCGTCACTCAAGGCTCCATAAGAGGCGATTGTGTCATCCCTCTGCGCAGGAGTGCTTTCAGTGGCTAGGCCTGGTCAGTTAGGGGCGCTGCTGAGTGGAACTCAATACCTGAGGAGGTTAAACAGCTAACCACTTACAAGGCCTTTACAAAAAAATTGAAAATTTGTCTTATTAACGTGTACGTCTGCCAACATGAAAAGTCGAGCATGTTGCGCTGCATTGTATTGTATTAGATAACGTAGCCTTTTGAACATGTGTTCTAATATTGTAACAGGTACTGTTATTGTTGTTATTGACTTGTAAATGTATTGTCATGCTTGTATTTTAATGCCTTTTTACATCTTGGCCAGGGGACTACAGATGAAAAATAGCCTTCTGGCTAATTCTGGCTTTTTTTAACAATGTTTGTTCATGTGTTATATGAAATTGCAGTGTCCCCTTTCAAATAAACCAATCTAATCTAATCTAATCTAAAAAATCAACATCTGCTATTGGTTTTTGGCACAACTTTTACTCCATGAAAACACCAGAAAGGTGTTGGGAAGTCACTTTGGCATTTTTTTCTCCGTTTGGATTATGTACAAAAAAATACAAAACATATTCCAATACAATGGCGTATTAGGACCACATGAAAACATAAATATATATGGGCACTATGAGATTCAAGTCGTAATATTTCAAGAGTAAAGTTGTAATATTATGAGAATGAAGTCGTATATTCTCAAAACATTATTACTTCAAACTCTTAGCGCTCAGAGGTGTTTTTATGGCCCTAATTTGCTGTCGTATTATATGAAAATTGATATCGCAGAGGTGTCAGATTAACTCAGATTAGAGGCATGAAAACAAACCAAATCTAACATTAATGTGCTCTAGTTTGAACTTCCACATTTAAGTAATATTGATATTGTTAACAATTTTTATCTATTTTGGAAAAATTGTGTGGAATAATGAGGAAAATTTCAGGATTTTTTGAAAAATTGGAATTTCTTTCAGCAATTTGCTTTTAAAAATGGCCGCCATCATGTGATATATACAGTAAGCATGGGAAAACTGTGATATTAAAAAGTGTCACTGAATGAGTGTATTTAGAGCAGCTGAGACATCTAAAAATGAACATTTAAAAAAAAAATGGTCATTTACTCATTTATTTACGTTTACACATCCATCTTTATCTTTCGCCTGTGGGATAAAGAGGACGCTCTTAAAGGCCGATATTTTCAGCCACACAAACGCTCTGACTCCCCTTCACGCGTTTAGTGAGTGAAATGAAAATGGCCGACACTAATGGCACATATAAACATTGTTTCTGCCATACCCACCCATGTAAGGAGGCCATAAAACACTTTCTTCTTCCACTTAGCGTCTGCTACTACTGTTAAACGCAAATTGCCTTTCTATTATTACACACGCATGGTGTACAACACATGGAGCTGGAAGACTAACAGAAGGAATATATAATAATACGTTAAATATACTTGTCAGGAATTGTATCTGAGAAATGACTGAGAAGAAGAAGCTGGATTTGAGATTAAATGATATAAAAAGACGAGACGGTGTGATACGTTTTCATTTTTGGAGGTAAAAGGAAGATGAATGAGTTGTTTTGAAAAAGGTCGTGTGTGTGTGTGTGTGTGTGTGTGTGTGTGTGTGTGTGTGTGTGTGTGTGTGTGTGTGTGTGTGTGTGTATCAGCCCGAGGCAGGGGAATAAATGTGTGGCAGGAAGACGACCCCGAGTCCCCATCAGTCTGTGTGACACGTTGGTTCGTGCACGACCAGGTGAGCTGACAGCAGCCATCAAAGCACCAACAGGAAGGAAACATAGAAATATGCAGTAAACACTGTGCGCATAATAATGATTTTCATAAAACTAAAGCTGAATCTTATTTTTTCTTATTTTCTGCTGAAGATCAAAGTGAGTGGCTTTATTTTCCTGTAAGATATTTTATTTATTTGTTTTGTAGAAAAATAATTCTCCATGCTTTGGATGTGAACCATCTTTGTGCACAAAGAGATAAAGTGATGTTTCACTGCTTATTGTTCCTTATGCTCTCATTGTCTTAAAGGTATAAACACTTGTTTTTCTTTAGTCATAATATTTACAGTTAATTTGCTAAATATTAGTTCAGCACTTTGTTACAATGCATGATCAATTTGAATCGAAATTTAATTTGAAGTTTAACTTAATTGAAATTTTTCAATTTTTCATGATACATTTTTATTTCAATTGCACAATATGACCTTTATTTTAATTTAAAATGTAATTGAAATTTGAATACATTTTAATTTCCATTCTATATTTCATTTTCATTTCTATTTTTTTTAGGATAAGATCAATTGCATCCCAAATTAAATTTAATCTGAAATTAAATGTCTATTTTTATTTGAATTTTCATTTATTAAACATTTTTTTTAGGAGGAGCTTAATTTTAAGTTGGCTCGGATTTTAATTTAAAATTAATTTTGTATTTTTATTTATATTCATTTCCATTCTAATTTTCATTTTTAATTTAGATATTTTTAGTTTCCCAGAATTTGAAAATACATTTTTATTTATTCTTATTTCCATTTTAATTTTTTAGGAGAAGCTCAGTAGTAGAAATTAGCCACAATGCAGCCATTAATGCAGTTTTATCATTTAAAAAGTCTATGTTTAGTCGTTTGTATCTTCCTTTAAATAAGGGCTCTTACATTAACCTTTACATGTAAAGCTAACAATGCTAAATGTTTTATTCATAATTAATCACACACTGATTACTTTTATCAGCTTGTGGAATGACAAAAATAATGTGTAAGTGCTCATGTTTGTAATGGACTAAATACATATCAGGCCTTCCTCTAGCTCTCTACACATAGCTAAGCTAACAGGCTAAGCTAACAGGCTAAGCCCTAGGTGGGTACCCCCAGGGCTACGCAAATTGTCACAGGGGTACATGAATGAAAATTAAAAACACCAACAACATTGGAAACATGAATATAGAGCCGTTAATGATAATGATAGGCTCATGCTAATGTTAGG
The DNA here is from genome assembly GCF_900634775.1 of Gouania willdenowi. NCBI lineage: Eukaryota > Metazoa > Chordata > Actinopteri > Blenniiformes > Gobiesocidae > Gouania > Gouania willdenowi. The sequence goes on from NC_041052.1 coordinate 1,968,733, forward strand.
CTAATGCTAGGCTAATGCTAGATTAATATCAATGCTATTGCTAGGCTAATGTTAATGCTAGGCTAATGTTATTGCTTGGCTAATGATAATGCTAGGTTAAAGCTAATACTAGGTCAATATTAATGCTAGGCTAATGTTATTGCTATGTTAATGCCAATGCTATTGCTAGGCTAATGTTATTGCTATGTTAATGGCAATGCTATTGCTAGGTTAATGTTAATGCTAGGCTAATGTTGTTGCTATGCTAATGTTAATGTTAATGCTAGCTTAATGCTACTGCTAGGTAATTGTTATTGCTATGCTAATGCTAGCTAATGCCAATGATAAGCTAATGCAGTGCGACGCGGACCAGCACCTGCGTCCTCACTTGCATTTTCTTCAGGAAATAATAAATATTATTTAGGTTATAGGTAAAATGCACTGCTACACTGTATATGACATTACATCATTATGTTTTTAAGTGCAGGAGGAGGGGGTACATGGCTTCAGGTTAAATGTCTGAAGGGGTACATGACTGTGAAAAGTTTGGGAACCACTGGGCTAAGCTAACAGGCTAAGCTAACAGGATGCTAAGCTCATTTCTCATGTTCTGGAAAAACTGATACAATTAGATAGAGTGCATGGGTTTCATCCCATGTTTCACATATTCAACAGGTTGTTAAAGTCCCACATAAATAAAGATAAGCAGCAGCTGAAAAACAATTAGCAGTGTTTGCAGTTGGATGGACTAATCTGTGATAAGAGAACGTCTGCTAACGCTATCAGGTTCATCACTGAGCTGCTAAAACGCCCGTTTAAAGGAATAATAGTGTTTACTCAGACTCAGGAAAACCATTTAGAAACGATACAATTTGGAACAAAATGATCAACAAACACTGTTGATTTCTTTACTTTATCACTATTTTATATATACATTTACACCCATAATCCTCCGTTTCCTCCACCAAGGAGCTCATATTCTCACCTGCATTTGTTTGTTTGATTGTTTGCAAGATTAAGTCAAAAGTACTTTACGGATTATGACCAAATATTAATGAATGACAGACATTAGGCTTCGGAAAATTCCATTAAATTATTTATTAATTGATTCTGGATCAGCTTAAAAAATGACTAAATTCCTTTCTCTCCTCATTGACAAAATTTTATAAAATTAATGTCTCTGTTCATAAATACAACGGCGTATTAGGTCCACGGGAAAATAAAATACAAATTTGGGCACTACAAGATTAAAGTTGTTATATTTTGAGAATAAAGTCGTATCTTAATAAAATCATAATTTTACAAGATAAATCGTAACATTTCAAGATTAAACTTGTAATATTTCGAGAGTAAAGTCGTAATTTCATGAGAGCAAAGTTGTATCTCAATAAAGTTGTAATTTTATTAGATAAGTCACAAGACTTTTATTCTCAAAATACTATGACTTTATTCTCATGAAATAAACACTTTAATCTTGAAATATTCTGACTTTAATCTCAGATTAGTTTTTCTTTTAATGTGGTCCTAATACGCCGTCACTGACTGATCTTTATGAAATTTGACTCTTCAATTACAACATTCATTCAGATCCAAATTACACATTTCACCTTGATTGTTTTATTTTAATTATTGATCATGCAATCATGATCAGGATCATTGATCCAGATAACTGACAATATCTGGAAATTTAGATTTTCTTGTTCATTATAACTTGATTACCTTATCCATTAAACATCTTGATGCTAACCTAGCCTCAGCTAACCCTGCTAACCTTTATGCTAACGGTGCTAACTGGCCTGGGTCGTGGTGTCTTTAGAGTCATTTGAAGTCGTGAATAAAACTTCCTTCCATCCCCCCCTTTGGGGCCCCCACCCACGGGTTGTGAGGTGTTTTTCTGGTCCTGTCCAGTCCAAGTCCTCGTGTTGCCCCCCCAACCTGCTTCTCCACCCCCGTGCACCAACATGGCGTGCAGTGTACAGCGTCTGCCCTGCTTGCCTCTAATTGGTGATCAAGATGTGCTGCACAGGAAAAGGAGGAGAAGCAGCACCGTTTGGCTCGTTTCAATTCCCTCATCGCAGTCGCAGGGCCACAGTCACATCTGCGTAACCATGGTGACTCTAATAAGGTGACTCATAACTATTCATCAAAGGCTCTGCCTGATTGGACAACCCCTCGAGAGCCCCAGTACAATGTATTCATCAGAGCAGCCTGTGCAGCTACACCTCAGCGTCTCATCCACTGCTGCTAGTGGTGGTGGTGGATTTGTTTGGTTAGTTTGTAGTTAGATTCCCCACCCAACCATGAAATATGGTGAAAAGAGGTTAAAATTGACAATAATGTGTCAACATAATGTGACAATAGGTGGAAAAGTGGTGGAAAGGGTTTATAAGTGCTGAAAAGATCTTGAAAGTGGAAAAAATGTGCAGAAAAGGCATTGAAATGTGATGTAGAAGTGTCAGAAATAAGAATAATGTAGCAAAAATGCAATAAAAGGAGCAAAAATATGGCAAGAAAATGTGATGAAAATAGGGTTTAAATATGGAAGTTTGGTGTAGTTGCAGAAAAAGGGTCAAATAAGCAAAAATGGGCTCAAATTGTTCAAAAAATATTCATAGTTTCTTGAAGGCATCTGGCGACCGCCTCCCACTGCTCTAACCCAGTGACCATCTAATTGATAAAACTAACTATTCCTCACCTATTCATTTTCCTGTTAATTTTCTCACTTTATTGGTTCATAAAACTATCTTCAACCTTTAGATTCTGTTTCACAGAAGGTGAGATCATCATCATCAATCAGCTTTTCATACATTAGCTGTGCTTTTAGTCTGTAGTTTTCTGCTTTCTTCAAGGTTATCTGCTGCTTTTGTTATCATTTTTTTCTTCCAGTCTTTTTGCATTCATGCAAACACTACTATTAAAAATATTGTAGCAGTGGCTGTGAATGCTTTCACCTTCCATTTAGTGGTGAGGAAACGTGAGCAGGTAATTGTGCCTTTGAATGACGAGCTTTGAAGGATGTGGGGGAACTTTGATGGAAGTGAGAGAAGTCTGATTACATTATCACAGCCATTAAAATACATGTGGCATAATTAATGTGCAGCAGAATCTGTCACATGTGAAATGTGTGAAATAAATCAGAATAAATCACACAGGTTCTGAATCTTAACTTAAAGTGGAGGTCAGCACTGCTAGCGTCTGATGCTAACTCTGTATCTGCACCGACCGTGACCTCTCGTCGTCGTTTCAACATTTCCAGGAAGCAGACTATCAGATACAGATGGAAAGTGGTGGGTGATGGACAGCTTGAAAACACACACACACACACACACACTCTCTGCTGGAGCTGCTGTGGGGGATGGGCGATGACGAGGATAAACAAGCACGAGGTGAAAATCTTCTTACTAAATAACCACGGCGATGATGCAGAGGAAGAGCTGAGTTATTAACGTGAGGCGCGTAGATAAAGTACAGATACATTTAATATCAGTTAAGCTCTACTAGTTCTTTTATTTAGAGTACATGTACTCAACTTGGTGTTTACTGATGAAGCAAAAAGTGTCATATAAAGTAAAGGGTGACCAGATTTTTAAAACTTAAAACCGCAGCACTAATTTAACCAAAGAAGTAGCCAGATTTTCAAAAGAAACAATTTTCATGCGTTTTTATTTCTAACAAAAGGTCACTTTTGGCAATTGAAAATAAATGCATTGTTGTCGTAGGAGTTTTTATTTTTCTTCCGCAATTTCTTTGTCCTAGAACTCCTCCTACACTATTAATGCAGCACTAATGACACGTATGTCATCTCATAGACTCAGTTTGGGAATTACAATATCTATGTAAACACAAAGCAAAACACTAATTCTGAATGATTTAATTTGGAAAAACCAATTCCGAATTAAAAAACATCATGTGACCGTGGCCAATGACACGTTGGGAACCTCCCTAATGGGGCCCCACTTCTACCTGCATCATTGTACAGTCCTTGTTGTCAAACACACTGAAAAAATGAAGCAGACATATTCCAGAGGGCACATGAAAAGAAAAAAACCAAAACAAGAAGATGAAGAAAAGAAAATGTGACAATGGTGAGTGAGAATATGTGTGTGCGAGAGGTTCAGGGCCACCACAGGGTGCACGGAATAGAACCAGCAACACTATGTGAGTGTGACTCCAGCTGCTAGAGAGTCACGGAGGAAGTTCAGGAGTATAAAGGCTTTACTTGGAAGAACGTGGTTATTTCTCATCTACACACATCTTCAGTGGAACAGGAGAGAAACACACACACACACGGAGAAACTCTGCTAATGTAAGTTCCTCTTAAAGGGCCAGTAACAACAGAACTGAAAGTGAAACTAGACTTCCCTACAATTTGTCACAGTTAGTCCAGGAACTTTGTCCCAGACTCCTCCCAGTCATCCACCAAGCACTAGAAAAGTTAACGTTATAGTGAATACAGCCATTTTCTTCTTCATAAAGTTTGTTTATATGTATTTATTAATCATTCAAATTTGACAGTGTGGTTAACAACAAACCTCTGTGGTATGACAAACTTATTGCACGTATTTATTCTTACTTTATACCAATTTTAACAGCTTTATTTTAAGAAGTAGTTCAGCTTTGCTTACACAGTAATACGTCTTGTTGCCAATGGCTGTGTACATACTGTACATACATAGCATTTAGTATTTGTTGTCAAATGCTAAAAATACCAGCATCAATCCTGCTGTCAGTTTAGCCTAAAATGGTTAATTTGTATTTAGAATTGAAAGATTATATAGTAATATATCCATACATTTTCTGCTATAGCCTGAATATTACATTAAATACATTGTTAAGAAAGCATTAAAGTTGTTACTGCAAATGAATGTTCATTACTTATTATAGATATAAGACCAAGGTGTCACAGTTGTTACTTTCCACTTCAATTCCTTGTTTTTTTGTTTGTTTGTTTGTCTAATGAACACATTACATTGATTATGCAGAAATTGTGCATAAACATCAAAGAAAACATTAAAAAAATGCTTAATGAAATGATGAGAGGTAATAGTGTTTGCGTCAGTGCAGATATTTATAAGTAACACAAACATTCTTCATGGGCCTCGTTTATAAACGCTGCGTACGCCACTTATAAGCAACGTTTGGGACTTATTAAAAAAAAAAAAAACTTAGCGAGATAATGTGCGTACCTCCGGGCCTCTGACCCTGCCGTACGCACAAAATCATGAGAAACGGGAAACTCCGCCCCCAACAGGAGAAGGATGACATTAATGACAGCTTTGTGAAATAGATGTGAAATAATCAAACATTGCACATTTCACAACACATATCATATATGAAGAATATACTGTATTTGCAAAAACGAAGGAGGAAAAAAATATACTGACGCCCCAGAGTGACGTGCGCACGCCTACAAATACAGTTTTATATTAATAATAATAATTGTAATTAAAATCACATTTTTAAAAAGTAACCACGTCCATCTATAAAAGTGTCCAGTATGTTTTATAAAAAATAAAGTATAATTAACTTTTAGCTAAAAGTCATTGAGTGGTAGTTTAACAAGGTCTGATGGTGCGTTCACTGACACCAAGTGACCGAGAGTTTACGTGCTATGCAAATGTTTTTTTTATGTTAAACATGATTGATTGGACACTTTTTGCATTGATATAATACAAATTTTGCTGGGCGGGATGCTGGCGGGGGGCCTTGGGGTCGGGGTCGGTGGTGGATGCGCTGGGTGCTCGGCTCCTTGGGGCTTCCTCGGATGTATGTGTGTTCAGGCGGTGGCTGCTTCTCGGCCTGGGATCTTGGGGGCGTCTGGGGGGTTGCTTGGTCGTGGGGGGGTGGCCTGGGGCTCCTTGGCCCCCACTCTTTCTGCTGGCCTGGCTGCATCTGCGGGCCCGGGGCGGCTCCTGAGTTTGCAGTAGCGGTTTTTGCACATATACTGGTCTACGATGCACTGGCACGCCTTGGGATGTGGGATAAAACTCATACTGGGCTTAACTTTAGACACGTTGATCCCAAATACCTGCTTTAGGTACTACCACTCACTCATTCCCCCTGTTCACAGCCACCACCATTATAGCTAAGCTTCACACTTGTCACCATACTGGCTTGATTACATAACATAACAAGCACAATTTATTCTACAACTTCACATCTCACCCTCACTGTAAAAAAATCTATTCTTCCCACCCTTTCTATTTCCTGCCTTGAATCTCTCTCTCTTCCCTTGAAAAAAACAAGGCCAAAAACCAAAACAAACCAAAATGTATTAATTACATCCAATTATTAATATAATCAAATTTGATCTACATTACGAACCTCACTAAAAAAGCATCATAATTGTATAAAATATTAATGATTCAAAGAATAAAGCAATTAAAGATATATGAAAATATTTATTTATCACTGACATTCCAACAATGAAGAAAATAAAACAATCTTTAACTCATACATTAAATAATATTGAACAGGCCTATAGCTGCTGAAAGAGAAACTCATTAAATATGTTCTCTCATTAAAACACAAAGTGCATTAAAACTGTTGATGATCAGCAGATTCTCTGCTTTATTGCATTTATTGCAGCGTTCATCATTTCTTGTGCGCGCTGCTTAAGTAATGATCTTTATAACGTGGACTAAATACATTCGTAAAATTTTTTGTGCATCACGAGTAGTAAGATCTACTCAGACACTAGTGTGCCAAAAACATTAATTTCTAAAAACAACATAGTACTTTTGTTTAAAACGCTAAAAAATGGTAATAGCATCATTATTATTTATATAAAAACCTCAATAGAAAACATGCTAAAGCTGCACATTTTCTTTTCTAAGAAGTAGCACAAGAAAACATCTGTTCCAATTAGTAAAAATATTATTTTATCTAAATATCTCTTCAACACACGCCGCCTATGATGGTATTTGATGAGAAAACTCTATGTGCATTCTTCCAGGTTTGTGTAAAGGAATGCATGGGATTTTTTTTTTACATTCAAATGCTAAATAGTTGCTATAAAAAGCAGCAAGAAAAAAAAAAAAAGACCATTTCTTTGATTGGACAGAGAGCAAAGCATGTGTGGACTCACACAGAGCTCATTCTGTTGCATGGTTAACGACCGTCGTCATACAGACACTCACAGACGTGTCTGTCACACAAAAAAACAGGAGAATATTCCATACAAGCATTAGTTTACAATATTTAATCACCACTGGGTACATGCTGAGGCTTTTCTACACTGTGGATTCACTAAAGGTTTTGGGGTATTAAATCGCTAACAAGCCGTACAAAAACCCAGGGAATCAGGAGTGCACGTCTGCTTCACGTCGCAATACGTCCTCAATCCATTTAGCTCGTTTCCCTCAACTGAGGACATGCAAATAAATTAATGCAGCGGACATCAAACCTGGAACCGTTTGTGGTGATTGTTTTAGCACCAGAAAATAGTACGGCTGACAAGCAGGTGCAAACACACACGCAGAGATCATCGCTGCACTGAATAAACACAGCGGAGATGGAAAAAAAAGACCCCAGTTAACCTTTCTAATGTAAGAAAATTATTTAGATCAAACAATAGTCAATATTAACAGCCACTGAATAAGAAAATAGAGTGTGAGCGCGTGTGTGTGTGCAGAGGCATTGCAACAGGGTAGGCAACACAGGAAATTGCCTGGGGCCTCAAGCTGAAGGGGCCCCTGAAGGACAGCTGACAGTTTATTTCAATGACAAAATAATGTAAATGTTTTGAGACGCTGCAACAACAGCACATTGAAAATCTCCTTCTGAAAATCTTTCAGAATCCAGATTGTCATAGTACAAAATATATATCTGCGTCACCAAAGGATTTAGGGACGCACCTGGTTTATCACCCTTTATTTCAGATCCTAGTGAGTGTGGTGCATACAGCATGTTGAGTGCTAAGAGCCACATGCTGGGGTTTCGTTGCCCACTGAGTGTGTAGTAATGTAATAATATTAGAGGTCAGTGAATTATCCATCTGGGTCACACACACAGCCAGCTCTCATTAACAGCTACAGTACAGTACTGTCTCCATGTTCTGCTCAAACACAACAAACCACAAACATTCACCGTATTTATTCAATTTTCAATTGCCAAATATAATGACACGTCTGTCATCTCATAGGAACAATGTCAACGATGTGCAGTCGACCTTTTTTGGAGCCAAAATGTCAAAGTCAAGGCCACGTCAAGTGTCAAAAACCAACATTTTTCCATATCTCTACCAATATTTATTATACAAGTTTGATGCTTACATTTAGGAAAAGCTCATCTCAAGTGGAGTATTTTATTTAGTTGGACCAAAGCTGTATGACCTACCAGTAAAAAGATTGGTAGGGGTCAAAGTTCATGATGTCACAAAAAAAAACTAATTTTTTCCCTACAACTTGGCCACTGGTACCATTGAACAACATTTACTTTCAATGTGTGACCTTGACCTTCGCTCAAGGTCATATTTAAGGTCAAGAGCTCCTCAGAAAAGTGAACATAGTGAGACCTCAACGCTCTCAGTATGACAAATCTCAGCCTAAGCAAAAAAAAAATTATACTTTTTCCCAATAACATGTCAACAAATCCAGATACAGGTTGTCATTTTGGTCAATTTTCAAATGCCAAATACGTATTCACCTTGCAAATACAGGCCTTGTCTAGTTCTATTTTAGTTTCTTCCAATGAGCAAAACATCGTCCTCCCGCATAGACTGCAGGACTTAATATATTCCAATATTTCCATAACTATTCTCTACTGTAAGGGTGTCAAACTCATTTTGGTTCAGGGGCCAAATATGGACCAATTTGATCTCAAGTGGGCCACAGATTTTAGGTTGGGAAAAAAAAGCTATCCAGCAATTCCAGCAAGATTCTTTTTGAATAATATGTTAACGTTTCATTTATTCAGACGTGAAATGGGATTTTAAAAACCACAGAAATTGGTTAAAAGTTGTACATTAGAGAGGCCAAAAACTGACAGAAAAAGTGGTAAAAAGGGTTCAAAATGTCAATATTGGAACAATTAGTTTAATCTCACAAATAATGGACATGACAAATGGTGAATGTGGTTAAATTGTCAAAAAATAAGTATGAAATATGGTGAAAAGAGGTTAAAAGTGACAATAATGGGTCAACATATGTGACAATAGGTGTAAAAGTGGTGGAAAGGGTTTATAAGTGCTGAACATGTCTGGAAAGTGGAAAAATGTACAGAGAAGACATTGAAATGTGATGTAGAAGTGTGAGAAATAGGAGAAATGTAGCAAAAATTATTTTAAAAGGAGCAAAAATATGGCAGGAAAAAGTGATGAAAATAGGTTAAAATATGGTGAGTTTGGTTTAGTTGTAGAAAAAAGGTAAAAAAATAAGCAAAGCAGTGGGTGTGTATTTTATTCTACTTTTCTTCTATTGTTACTTGTGTTGTAATGACTGAGAACAGAGGACCAGATTTATCTTCATCTTGCACGCTTTATTTTGACCTGTCACTTATTTATCTCTTGTTCAATATTGCTGTATGTACAGTACATGCAAATAATCTCTCCTCTCTGTATATGACCTAATAATACACTATGATTTTTTTTTTTTAAATAATAAAAAATTAATCAAAAACAAAAAGAAATAATTCACCGTCTTTGATAGCTAGTATATATACAGCGGGGAGTTCTAACACTTATGTCTCTACTTGTTATCATCAGCAGACAATTCAGAAAGTCTTATTTTCCCTGCTTTGATCCACATTTCTGTAATACTTTGTGTTTATACTCACGTTCTTTCCCCTACAGAACAACTTCTACTGCAGATTTGTTTCCACAACCTCTGAATATTTATCAGTCTACTCCTAATTAAAAAGCACTAACTCCTGCTGCACATCACTTGTTATTTACCATGTAATCTTTCATTTTCATGGCTCAGGAACAGCAGCAGCAGCAGCTCCACTTAGAGCCATGACACGCTGCAGTCACAGAGAAAAGACTCAAAGGTCACGGACTCTACCCTCGACTGACCCGTCTCCGCCTAATACATGAGGAATGGCAGCGTGCTCTTTAATTACCACTGACACACACACACACACACACACACACACGCAGGAAAAGAAAGGAGAGAGAGATGACATGTTGACAACCACGTTCATGTGATGCAGCCTGTGGTAGCGTTTGATTATCTTCCATGTTTAAAATTCCTAAACCTCGTGTTTATACGGTAACTTATAGGAGATGTGGCGTTGGTCGGGGTTCATTGTTAGTCTGTTTATTCTAAAGCTGCACTGTGACATTAGAATAGTAATATAGAAAAACAACAACAATAAACCAGAGCAACCCTTTGACCTCTGAACAAGAAGACAGTCATCAGAATCAGAATCAGAAACAGGTACAGTTTTACAAGAAATTTGACTTGGTAATAATAATAAATAAATTTAAAGGATGAGGGATAAATAAAGGATAGAGAACAAAGGATAAATATGAGAAATATAAATATATATACAGTTCCCTTTAACTCGAACCTACATCCCCCTTCCACACTTTGTTTAAACTAATTTTCCAATATTGACACTTTGAACCCTTTTTTACCACTTTTTCTGTCTCTAATTTGCAACTTTTAACCATTTTCTGTGGTTTTTAAAATCCCATTTCACCCCCTCTTCCACCATTTTTGGTCACTTTTAACCCTTTTTGTTTCTGATAATGATCCACGTGACTGTTCTTCAATGTTCATGTCTGTGTTCAACCACTTTCAGGTACAGCGGGGGTCCCCAGGTCTCTGGAACCATTATTTTGGAGGTCACGGCTGCAGAGTTTGAGAACCCCTGCCTTAGAACGCCCTCACTTTTAAAATCACTGCTCCACCCTTGGTGCTGTCCGTTCAGCCTCGTCTACGTACGTGTCTCTGAGAAAGATCCTCAGTGACTAAAGTGACGTCTTTATTCTACCGTGATGCATTTGTGCTGCTGAGGATTAAAGGAGTGAAAACCACAGGAGGTTGATTTCTGCCTCAGTTACAGGAGCCATGATTAACACAGCTTCAAATATCAGAACAATCCTTCCTTTCATGACCTTTTCCATTATCTCCTCTCCACCCTGAATAGAGAACGACCAACGACCAATGGTCAATAACCATGCAGCGTGTCCTGTGTGGGTGAGAAAAAGAGCTGACTAATGGTTTCCCTCGTCTATTAGAGGACAGTGTAATATTAAGGCTACGTGAGACGACTCTGGCTGCTGCTGCTGCTGCTGCTGCTGCTTATTGAATAATCAGTCAAAAGTAGAGCCGACTTTTATTGGAGCCATTCAATCAGCAGGAAGGAGCACGTAGAAATAAACAGTTCCTCTCTCTGGCTTTTCTTTCTATCAGCAGGACTCGTGCTCACTGGATTAATCAAGTACGCATTTGATTTGTCAAGTGAACGCTTTGCAAGTGAAAAAAAAGGAAGAAAAAGACGTTTGTGTCATTAATATTGGAGCATCCTCTACAAACATCAGTAAACAAATCAGTCTGTGAAACACTAAGTTGGAGTCGTGACAATTAAAAGACAATTACAGCCCATTATGCAGTCCATCAATGTGTTTCCTGCTCTCTTTGATTCTCACTAAAAGCTTTTTACTGAGTACATCTTTGCTTCGTGATGAGTTTACTGTATTTTAATTTGTTGGTTGAAACCCTGAGATCACTGTTGTTGACATGTTCGCCACGTGAGTTGCACAAAATAAGAGTCGTACTCCTGTACAGTAGGTGGAACGTCCTCAACACTAATGGCAAATACGATGGACGTCGGTAAAAAGATGAAGAAATATTTAGAGTCTCGTGTTGCGTTTCATTTTCCTCAAAAGTCGGAGGAAGGAATGACGTCTGCAGTTGTGAAGTTTGAAAACAAGATGGCGACATCTATCAAAGCTATTCTCACACTTTCCTGTTGTGAATGTGAGCAACATGTAGAGAAATATCAAACATGGGGGATGAAGAGGAGGGGTCAGTGTATGTTTAAAAATTTAAAAAAAAATTTAAAAAATTGCTAACAAAATTTGGACCATTGGATTTTTTCCATTTCGAAATATATATATATATATTTATTTATTTATTTTTTAAAGTGTGGTACTTTGATTTTCATTTTAAATATCAAAAATTAAGGTATTTTTTTTCTCACCAGTGTCAGAAGCTAAAGTCTAATTTTCTGTTTCTAAAAACAATGAAACCAACCGGTTTTCCATATGGTGCTATTGAAAGTTGCCGTTTTCAAAATAAGAGCATGTTTGAGGACGATGTGTAGGAGAGAGAAAAAGTTTCAGCACTTTTTCGAAACATTGAGAAAACTATTACAATTAAATTACATCTGAAACAATAAGAGTGTGTTTCAGGGAAGAGGACATGATTCCAGAAAAATCTTTTCCACCAACACTTTGGTATATATATATATACACACACACATATATATATATATATATATATATATATATATATATATATTTGTGCAGACATTTCTGCAGAGGACATCCTTGTTTGCCATGTCAAAAAGTCACGTCAAAATAAAGGTTCCAAAATATTTTAGCCTGGGTTAAACAAACCACAGGGACAAAGTACAAACAATAGTTTGGAACTGCACAGTCCTCATACGTGCCCTTATTTTGAAAATGTCAACTTCCTCTTGTACCATTGTTTCTTTTTTGTTTCCATCTTATAACTATAAAATTACACCGTTTTGTTTATTCTTTCTTGATGCTGATGAAGACAAAATAACAATAATATACAAAATGACAACAAAAATACACAGAAACACACAGAACGTTAACAAAAATATACAAAAATGACAGGAAATATACACAATGGCAACAAAACACACAAACCTTTTGTTCTTTTTTGTGTAAATGCTCAGATTAGTCTAAGTTTAGCTTTTTTTTTTTTTAAGTTGGCAGCTCTAGAGTTATGGATAATATCTATAATAATATCTATAGTATACAAAGTTTGAGCCACAGATTGTTTGAATAATGCTCCAGAAAAAGTTATTTATTCCTTAAAGATGCAAAAAATGAATTTTATTAAAAGCTTTAATTTGATGCTGTAATGACTGGAATATTGCAGTTAATATTTTAGGTGTAATATCAGGTTTAATAGTAGCTCTTCAGAGGCAAAAATGACAAAGAATAGACACAAAATACACCAAAAAACAAGACGAATGCAAAACCAAAAAACAAACCAAAAAAAACAGAAATACTGTATCCGAAAAAAAAAAAAAAAAAAAGAATCGCACACAAAATGACAATAAAAACTCAAAAATAAATAAGGTTCCAAAACGACACAAAATGACTTGAAAAAAAAAAAACACAAAATAAATAATGTACAAGATGACAACAAAAATACACAGAAACACACAGAATGGTAACAAAAAATATACAGAATTGACAGGAAATATACACGATGACAAAAAAACATGCAAATGCTCAAGTTTTGTTTGTTTTAAGTTTTTGAAGTTTTTTAGAGTTATTGATAATATCTATAATCCACAAAGTGATCAAAGCCATTGATTGTTTGAATAATGCTGCAGAAAAAGTTCTTTATTTATATCTTTAAGCTGCAAAAAATGAATTTTATTAAAAGCTCTCATTTGATGCAGTTAATATTTTAGTATTAGGTGTAATATCAGGTTTATTAGTAGCTGTGTGTTCACACACTAACACTATAAACACAGTCTATAGAACAGCAGTGGCTCCTCCCAGTGGTTCAGACTGAAATAGTAGTGTTGTTATTCACACACACACTTCATTTCCTCATGATGACAGTGATGACAGTGTTTGTAGAAGCTCAAAGTAATCCGATTACTCCTGAACTACAGCTGATCTTAATAGAGTTCACCTAGAGTGGAAATGAGCTGCTTTCATATCAGGATTTATGAAATATTTCTCTTATATTTCATGTTGTTTAGCTGCAACAAACACATGGTGACTCACATTGATGTTTGATTTCTCAGATTACTCTTTAAAAACAATATGACTCAGGCAAAAGTAAAGGGTCCTCCAAATATCTAATAGTTTTCATTTTTGTGTCATTTTGTATATTTTTCTCTTATTTTGTGTGAGCTTGTTTTGTGTTTTTGGATTCATTTTATTTCATGTGTTTTGAGTGTGTAATTTTGTGCATATTTGTAGTAATACTATTGTCTTTATGAATCCTTTTTGTACACTTGTGTTTGTTTCAGCCATTTATTAAAAAAGGTTTTGTCATTTTGTATATTTATCTTTTATTTTGTAGACTTAATTACTCTTTGAGTAATTAAAGGGATCTCAATACTGAAATAATAATGATAAAAGCCAATTTAATCATCTACAAAACTGTAATAATAATAATGTTCATGGCAAGAAATACTTCTTATTACTTCTTTTAAAACTTTTACTTATTTTTATGTATCTTTCTTTTAATTTTTGTTTAAAATAAATATATAAAATTTAAAAAATATATATATTATTTTAATACTATAAACTATTCCTGCTTGGTTTGCTATACATTGATCTTCTCCTATTATTTGTTCATTGATCAGGAATTGATCAAAGTCTATTTACGACACAAATTTCACAAAGTCTTGCAAAAAAAATATTATCATTGATAATTTATATTGGGCATTAAACACTGCAATCAAAAAATACACATTAATCCTACTTTACAGAGTATTGTCTTATTTTTTTAAAGAACATTATATAATATTGAAGCGTTTGTTGGTTTTACTTCAGAAACAGGAAATGAATCAGTCAAATTATATTAAACACTGCATGGGGGTTAAATAAAAACTTCTGAGCCTCAAGGGAATAAATGTCAGGACATTTGGTTTAATCTCAGAGATAATTAACTCTTTATTAATATTATTATTAATTTAGAGCTTTTAAAGGTATTTCTATCAAAGTCTTTAAACAAATGTTTCCACTATTGCTTTTCCTTTCTGCATAGTTTACATTAATATTGCTTTTTTCCACCAATGTTTGCTTGTTCTAACAAAAAGGTTTAATTAATGTATGTACGATATGACTGGTATTAAACTTAAATACATTATACCAGCCAGGACATATATAGAGATTTTCTTTGTTTATGATCTTTATTGTGGAAAGAAAGCAAAGGTGGAATTCATCCCACAACCTTCTGCCAGGTTGGAACAATTAACTGTTGCTTCATCAATTAATCAAACTATTGAATAAAACAAAAACAGAAAAAAAAACTGCTTTTGATGCAAATATCATTCCAAAATGTCTAGTTTCTTTTAAAGTCAGCTGTTTATTATTATTATTATTATTATTATTATTACATACTGTACATACATTAAGTACGTAGCACAAAAATACCATTAAATAATCAACAATATTTCCCTTTAAAATAATGCTCCAAACTGCCACTAGATGACGCTAAAGAGCTTTATTTACTGACTCCATTAAAGCACAGATGAGAAACTTTTTGGGTTTTTTTTAATCACAGCAGAGGTCAACAAAATATGATTATATCAAATCTAAGGAGCAACATTATCAACATTGATGTCAGCATTTACAACCTGAGCACAAACACAGGAAAAAGAACACGTTTTGCCTGTTTTTAGGAGTTTATTTCATGTGTTTTTGTTCATTTTGTAATTTTGTTGTTTTTTGTTCATTTTGGTCTATGATTCATGCAATTTTGTATGTTTTTTGGAGGCAATTTATGTATTTGTCATTTTGTATAATCTTCCGATATTTTTCTAGTCCTGTATATCTTTTTTAATTCTATGCAATTTTGTTTTCGTTTCATTTATTTTTCTGTTTTTTTCTCTTTATTTTGTTCCTCGTTTTGTGTTCTTTTGTAGTTTTGTATGTTTTTGGAGTAATTTGTGTAATTCTACGTGCATTTATATCTAATTATATAATTTTTTTAAAAGACCTTTTGTGTCTATTTTTGTTGACATTTTGTATAATCTTCTGAAATTATCTTCTAGTTGTTTTGTATTTGTTATTGTTTTGTATATTTTTTTCTCATTTTATGACTTTGTTTTTGTTCTGTATATTTTTCATTATTTCTTTTTTAGTTATCCTTTTGTATTCTGTAATGTTTTACAATTTTGGAGTCCTTTTTGTGTATTTCGATTATCTTTGTGTGTAATTAATTTAGTATGTTTTTTTAAGTCCCTTTGTGCATTTTTGTTATTACATGTAATTGTGATATTTTGTAGCCATTTTGTGGCTAAATATTTATGTTTTGTGGAGTCATTTTGTGTATTTTATTGTAATTTTGTAAATTTGGGGGCTAATTTTTGTACAGTTTGGTTATAATTTGTATAGTGTTTTGTTTCTTTTGTGTACTTACACTAGTGTGCTACAGCAAAATGACCAAAAGACACATTAAGAAATATAACAGTGTAATATTTAGCATTAGGCGTGTGAGTCTCTCGTCTACTACATGTTTCTGTTGTTCTCTCCATCCCAATGACATCACTGACCCCAGGCATTAGCATTAGCATTAGCATTAGCAGGCCTGCAGAGCTGATGGTGAGTCACCACCATCATCCATACACAGAACAATCTGAGGCTGCATCAGATGTGATTCAATATTCCACATGACAACTGACTGAGCACAGAAACCCACAGGAACATTCAGACGGTAGTTATGTTTTTTCTATGTCAGAATACACACAGTCACTGCAAAATAAACCAGTTTCATCCCAGGATGGTCCAGATTTACATAAGGTTTAGTAAATAATAAAAATAATCATAGAAAGATTTGAATTCAAACATGTCTGTTTAACTATTTTCCCCTTAAATTTCACATTGTGTTTTCATTTTTTAATTCTGTAGAATGTGATTAAAGTATAGCATGAGCAGAAATAGCCATTTTATTTAAATTGTTTAAATCATTTATTTGTGTAGCACATTTTATTTAAAAAGGTATCATATCAAAAAGTGCTTTACATAATAAAAATATAGATATTATGTCTAGGAACATATGATAAAAGGCTTCAATTTATTGGGCTCTGATAAACATGTATACACATTTACATAATGTGAATGTTTAAATAACATATGTATTTTGTATCTGTATATTTTTCCTGAGCAGTTTAACAGATTGTTTTTATATTATATTTTCATATTTTCATTACTAATTTATGACAAAATACACATAAATTAACCCAAAGCAGGAGACAGTTTTAGTTTATCTTTTTGCACACATTATTAAACTAGCAGAAAATAACTACAACATTTACGGCTTCAACCACTCTTTTCTTTAATACAGGTTCAATTAAACACAAAACAGCCCAAATAATAACATAATTTAAAAAGATTACAATGTTTAATGTTAGATTTTTAATGTCTATTGCCTTTATTTCCTCCTAGATTTAAATCGTAGTAAGTGTTTTCACAGAAGGCGAAGAAGCAAAAGTGGCCATTATTTTAAAAAATATATTTTAATGCTGTGCCATATTTGTGTAGCACATTTTATTTAAAAAGGTATGCCAAAAAAGTGATTTCCATAATAAAAATATAGATATTCTGATAAAAGGCTTCAGTTTATTGGGCTCTGATAAACATGTATACATAACATTTACAGAAGGATTTAATCCAGAGCAGGAGACAGTTTCAGTTTGTTTTGCACACATCATCAAAGTAGCATTTAAGAACAAAAACAACAACATTTACGGTTACAACAACTTTTTTCTTCAATCCAAGTTCAATTAAAGATGAAAATCTGAATAGTAACATAATTTAAAAGAATGAAATGTTTAATCTCTGGATTATTTATCTGTAGCACTTTAATGCCTTTATTTCCCCTTAGATTTCACATTTTTATCGTAATAAATGTTTTCATTTTTTGAAACCTCCTGGTTGTTGTTGTTGTGTACACTAGTTAAAATCACTACGACTCTGTTATTCGTGAACGATATATCGCTGACATATCGTGTGATATATCGTTTCAAAGGTAATTCGACGTAGATTGCGATTTTACGTCGGACAATTTCATTCGTTTTACTCGGTGGAACCGAGTCAATTGACTGAATTCTCGGGAACCTGGTGTGTGCTGTTTATCAGAACTGTTATTTAAATAGGTACACACACAACATTAGGATTTGATCATAGTGAGAGGTTACTTTTCATGTGTTCTGCAGTGTGTTGAACTATAGAAATGTTTCTTTTAAATATTTTCACGCTTCTCTTCATGTCTTGTGTTTTTTTTTATCCAATGTTCAAAGATAAAAACCTCTTCATTTGTTTACCAAAGGTTTCCTGACGCACAGGAAATCCACGCACGTCACATTTAGTTAAACAAAGCTGCAGGATGTGCAAGAGACGACCAAACATAACCAATGCATAGCACCAATCCCCTGGGACGCCATCTAAGCCCCGCCCACTCTCCTGCTGCTGCACAGTTAACATGTTTTTATCTAAAGAGTCAAAAATAAAACACAATACCAGGACTTCCAGTGTTAAAGGGAATGTAAATGTTATGGTAGTTTATAAAACTGCACACTGGTATTTAGTTGTTCTAATATACTGTAAACATAGATCACATAAATTCATTAGTTCATTAATTAATTCCAGTT